>NC_021167.2:25568381-25702333 GCF_000331145.2 Cicer arietinum
GGAAAGAGTCAAAAAGCACAAGGACGAGGGTAGGACCAATGATTGAGACATATACTAGTCAGACAAAAGATTGCATAATTAATAAAATTGGTTTGTTAATCAAAATGAAATGAGGCAATCATGTTTAATAAGAAAAACATTAACAAATTATACCAATTACAAGGGTCGACGAAAAACAATAAATAGGTTATAGTATGTTTTAAAACAAAAATTAGGTATCATTTACGTGTAATATTGGAATGATAACCATTCACGTCATAGAATTATAATGAGTAACATAGTTCTCTCTTATATGGGTTAATTCGAACCTCTTACATCTTTTAATATGGAAAAAATATAAAAAAATTTGTATATTGCAAATAAATTATAATATTATATTATTAATACTTTTTAATTTTTGTTACAACCACTTATAAACTCATTCACATGATTAATTATGATTTGTCGATTATAATTTGTCAATGGTATAAAAAGATTCATATTGACAATGCATATAAATTAAATTTTTAATATTATTAAATAGAGAATTTTTATTAGGTATCAAAACTAAAACAAAATTATCAAGTATAAAATGTTATTGCTGAAATCAATCATTTGTTTAGGTTGGTTTGGTTGGTTAGACTCTCTCACACGCTTAGGGAAGACAATTTAGTGTTATTTTCTTGCTAACTGGGGTATCATTTTCTTTGTTGTTTTGTCCTCCTTTTTAGCAAATGTTAAAAAAAAAAAACTATCAAATTAGTCAAGTGAGTAGGGAATTGAAGGGAAAAACTTTATCTATAAATAGGATAAACATAAATTTTATACAATTTATATGTTTACTTTCGAATAAATTATTTCATTTAAAATAACTTTTAAATTATAGACAAAATTATATATGTAGTCTTTTTAAGTTGTGTGTTTTTATGGGATAAGTTTTTTTAAATTGTTTTATTTCACATAGATTCTTCAAAACCAATTATACACACATAATTATTATTTTTAAGAGTTTCTGCTACAAAATGGTAGACATGAATGTCACGAGGGATTAAACAATAATGACTAGGTTAATTAATATGCTCACATAGTTAAAGAGTAGTCAATATTATTGTGACAATTATCGCATCAATCCAAATAAGTTATGTGTTTGTATCATATAGATCATTAAAATTTAAATATATATATATTCTTCCTTTTATTTTTGTCTCAAATGAACTAAAATTCTTTTTCACAACCATAATTCTCTCTTCACTTTCATCCCTTATGATTTCATAAAGGCGAGATACTAATTTTGAAACATGCAACTTGTTGTTTGAGACAAAAAAGAGGATTCATTAAATTTAGTGTCTTCTCATGAAAACAACAAAAGCACATAGGATGAAGAAAAGTAAAAAAAAATCAAAACTATATTTAGAAGAATCAACTATATTTTTCTACATTGTCTAAGTTGGAATTGAATCATCTTCAAAATACTCTATATACTCTCAATCATCTCTATATTTCCCTTAAATTCTTTCGTAATTTTCATTATTCTCTCTATCTTTATATATTTTCTCTGTAACTTTTTTATCTTTTCATATATATTAGTTGTAATGCCATATGTTTTCATATATCAATTAGATTTTGTGTTCTATTTGATAGATCTTTGAATACTTAGACATCGATATATAATAATTAGAAATCGTTTTGTATTTGTTTTGCAATAGATAATCGACATCTCTACAATGTCAATGGTTTATCACACGTTTTTTGGTTGCTAACCAATTAGGTCAATAACTTGATTGATAAATTAAAATAAATCATAAATAAAACTATTCTTCTACTCTTTTGAATTGAGATTTGAATTTTTAAATTATAGCCTATCTTTAGAAACGAATACTAACCTATTTATGGACATATTGTAGATGAGAAGAAAAAAACTTGTACAATTGAAAAAATACTATTATTTGAAAAATCAAGCATAATCTGTCGTAACGCCTTCAATTATCTATTGTATCATTTATATATGTTGTCATAGACAGGTCATCCTTAAAAATTTAAGTGTCATGTGCGAAGTTTGAAATTGATGTCCTATTTTTATTTACAAGTAATTTTTTTATTAATCATACATATATAAATAAATATAATAAGCGAACTTTGAAAAGTTTAAATCAAATCAAAACTATAATAAATTATAGGAAAAGTAGTTATACAATGCATTTATCACTCAAAATCTATCAAGGCCAAACATGTGGTAGTAGCATCCCACACTAGCAACAACTTCCATCTTTGATCTTAATTTGAATACCACTCTCCTTTTATTTTTTATGGCAAAATCATTGATCATTTGCTCATAATCAAGATTTAAATTTTTTTTTATAAGCAACTAAGGAGTTTTCAGACTTGCTTTAAGTTTGTTTTAGGTTTATTTTTAAACAAAACTCTTAAACAATTTTTGTTTTATTAGACTATTAAGATAACGATGTGAAAATGTCCAACATTCTTTTTATTTTTAAAAATATTCAATATTTTTAATATATATTCAACTATAAAGTCCAATAATTTATAAATTTAGAATTTTGATCTAGAGTTTACGAATAAGAAACAATGAACCTCTCAAACTTTGATATTATGTTAATATATAACTTTTTATATTATATTTTTTAATATATAATTTTTTTATGCTATAAAACAATATTTTGGTTGCCCACAAATTTTGAAGTTTTGTGCAGTCGCACACTTTACACATATTCAGTACCGCTACTAGTCATATAACGTATAATGTAGAGAACTGTTTAATGATATGTTGTCATCAATCATATTTAAAAAGTTTTCGATAAATTGCTAATTCCATTCTATTCTTTAGAATTACAACTTTTTCCTAAGATCTTACTATTGTTTTAATTATGGAGATTTCTAAATAACAAGATTTTCTTTTTTATTAATTCGTTCAATTTTCATTTGCATTAATTAAGGTACCAAATGAATTTGGCTCTTTAATATAATAAATAGATAAAGTTGTTAATTTGAATGAGTTGTTCGATGATACATAAGGTTTCAAACAATTATTATATGCGATTAGATATCACATTAGAGACAATTAATTAGACTATATGTGAAATTGATACCCTATCTGATTTCTCGAATACAAAATATTTTGATGATTTTGTATGATGTTTCTTAGAATTTGGGTTTCTCTCTCGTCCATGATTGAACGTTTGGAGAGTTTGTGACCTTAGTGGTTTGATAGATGTGACCTAATAGAAGGTGACTCAATGAAATTTGGATAGCGTCTGATACCATTTTAAATTTTTTTTAAGCCTAATACAACCCGACAAAACCAACTTGTAGGATGAGTACTATCTACAACTTATAAACACTTTGTCAGACTTTATCTCATCGAATGTGAAACTTTTATTTTGACATGTATATGTTAAATTATTGTTCTTTTTATGGTGTTTATTGATTAGATGGCGTAATTAATCGATTAAGTTAGTAAAAAAAAACTAAAGATAATTGATTAGGTGTATATAAAATCCTAAAATTAGTCTAAGTGATGATATGTGAGAATTTTAATGGTAATAATAGATTAGGAGAAAGTTTAATTGATTACATTAACTATTAAAGTATTAGATCAATGAATTAATTGATTGCATTGAATATTAATAATGGCTTAAGTATATCTTTAGTCTTTGTAAACACATATTTTTTTGATTTTAGTCTACGTCCGTTTTTTTATTTGACTTTAATCATTGTAAATATTTTTGTTTTGTGTTTTGTTCTAGTTGTTGTTCTTTTGTTTTGGTATACTCGCGTGGCCATGACTGTGTTGTTTAAGATGTGTTGTTTAAATGTTAATAAATGAGATAAAAGATTACTTTAGAGATACTCTTATAACACTTATTTCCACAATCCTTGCCTAATAAATATGTTTATATCTTTAGGATAAAAAATTAAAACAAAACAAAAAAGTGAAAAAACTAAAACAAATTAATTTGCTGGCCATGGACGGATAGAACTCAATAATTTCCAACCTTATTAATTAAGAAAAATTACCAAACTAACCAACTTGTATACAAATTACAAAACTTTATACTATATTTGCTAGTTGTTTGTTTCATTCAAGAAACTACCAGGAAAAAACAAACCTCCTAGTTGCATTCAATCGACTCATAGTTTCTAAGCATGAAAATTATTAATTTTTATAAATAAAAAATATGGCATATATTTTTATATTTTTAGAAACCCTCACGTCATTGTAGAGTTGATGACTTGATTATATATATAAAAAAAAACCAACAACACATTTTTGACAATTTTTTTTATTAATTAAAATTTACATAAATACAACAAAATTATATAAAATTCACATAATTTAATAAAATCTATATAAATTTTAATTAAAAAGAAATATATTAAAACGTGTGTTGCTTGCTATCAGAAAAAGCAAAAACAGTGGGTCATGAGAGTATGAAAACATAAATAACTTTTTATTTAATTTTATTCTCTTATTCATCCACCTATAACCGTGTGTGATATTAATTATAGTCCTTTCAAGTTTCAACTGCAAAACCTTCTTTCCACTACCTTTCCATGTCGTGCTTGAAAATGACAACCTCGTGCCGTGTTCCATGGATTAGGCTCTTGTGTGGTCGCAAAATCTTGTGATCACATAATTATGTTATTTTGATCGTACGATTTATATTGGATGGTCAATATTTTATTTATAAAAATTTATATTTATTTTCAAATTTAAGTGGTAGGATTTTAATTAAACTATTGAGATAAATGAGACTGTTATATTTTTGAAATATGTGAACCACACTCCCAACTCTATTATACAGTTGCAACAACTAATTCATAGTTTTTGTATTTATATGGTCAATATGATTAATTCAAATATAAATTTTTTTGGTAAGTTTATTTTGATATTATACTAAAAAAATGTTAAAAGTTATACTTATAAATATAAGATTTTACTAAAGAATGATGAAAGTTTATTTTAGTAAATGGTGACTTAAAATTAATAAATATAAATATTGTATTTTGCTTTTGATATATATTACCATTGTTGTTAAATGTTATTGATCGGAAAAGTATTAAAAAAAAAGATATATTATATTATATTTATAATGAAAAATATTAATATATTAAAAAAATTATCATATTTCTATAGTCAATAAAACAACTAATAAATATAGTTAATTAATTATTAAATGCAATAACTAAATTATATTCAAGAATGAAATTAATGTCGACGTTTATATAAATCTATACCAATTGAAATTTGAATAATGAAAGAGATTATATTTTTAAAATGTGATGAATTTAAATTTAAATTTTTACTAAAAAACTATTTATATTTTTTATTGGACGCTCTTTATAAGACAACTTAAGAAATTAATATAAAATCCTAACTTGAATATAAGTTGGTGTTTTAGAAATATGTATATTTATTTTTATTTATGAAAGGCAACTCTTAAATCTTAAATATACTCTAAAACCTGAAAGATAATACTAGTTTGTTCAATTGTGGGTAATAGTTACTCTAAAAATCTAAGAATAAAGAATCAATAAATATAATATTGTAAATAATACATGAATATTTATGCACCAAAGATATGATACGTGTCTTCCATCTAAACACTCTTTTGATACGTGGGAGCTATCGAGGAATACACTTAATTATTTATTTCTCTTTTATTATGATATATATTTTTTATATAAAGTTATTATTAAGATATATATCATGATTATGATTTATTGATTATGACTGCTCTCTTCTTAATATTTTATTTTAATTTTTATTTCGGAGAGAAAGTTCCATTTTGTCACCAATGCCGTCAATTTGAGACTTTTTTTCCATTGTAATTTTTTAACAATCAAGTGGTCATTTAAGTCTACACCGAAAATAATTATTATTGTCACCAGCTACTGATGAGTTTATTAAAAATAATATGATCCTTCATGAGTATATGTTGATATTAGAAATTAATAAGGGTTGTTAATAAATGTCTTCAAAATATATTTTAATGATTAACACAAAGAAATCTATCTTAAAGAAATTAATTTTTAACTTTTAATAGCAAATTAAATACACAAATTTTAAAATAGTACTATAATATTCTCCTTTCACTTTTTGTCATAAAATTTGTAATAACTGAATTTATTATTTAAAGGTTTTTTAACAAATGTCTTTAAAAAATGTTTTTGAATATTAACAATGATATGTAAGTTGTCAAGATTATACACCTATAATGGAATCTTCACCCTTCCATTAAACTTTTGATTAGGTTCTTGTAGTTTAAAAAATTTAATGGAAGCCTCACCCTTCCAAAATTATTTAAATAAATTCTTAACAACTTTTCATAGTTGACTATAATTTAATTATTATACTTCTTTCAACTGAAAAATATAAGTGTTTTTTTAGGAGAAATAGTATAACTATATAAATGTTATATTGAGCTATTTTACGTAAATCATAAAGAAGCTGTAAACGAAATATAATATTAATTTTACTAATTAACTATATTAATTATGATGTATTTATTATTATCATGGATATAAATTGATGATAATTAATTGAAATCAATGCACATATTATTATTAAATTGCACAATTAGAATTACATAATAATTTTTGCTACATTAAAAATATAAAATAACATTTATTTTGACATTTTTCCTTGCAAAATTTGTAAGAAACTACTATCTTCTCTAATTAAAATTGTGTCATTTGCAATATTTAATTGTATTATATTATATGTCTTTTATATCACCACTGAAGTATAATTATTTTTTTATTAACATATTTTTATTTATTATATCTCAATTCATATAATTATTTATAAACATTCGTTGTTTTTTTGTTCTTATTGAATAAATTGCTAATGTAGTTAATGTTGCAAAAATATATATTTTTATTTAAATACGTCAAACTTAATTTTTTATTGTATGATATATCACATTATTTAAAATATGTCAAATTATCGTAACAAGTAACAAAAAAATGTTAGATTCTAGAATAGAAGGATTGATTTCGTAGAATGATAAACATTTTTGTAAAGATAAACATTTTTTTTTCAAATAATTCTTATATTTAAGGAGAGAGGAAACGAATTTGACTCTACTTAAATATTTCATTATCTACAAGTAATAAGGATATTTTTGTAAATAATATTAATTTTATCATTAAAATCAATCTAATTTATAATTTTCCTAAGAAACACATACAATTTAAAATGTGACATTTAATTTAAGATGTGGATGTGAGCAAATTACTTATCAACTTAATCAACCTTCTAACATACGATAATTTTGCATTAATTAGGACCATCCCAATATATTTAGAAGTCTAAAACAAAAATTAATATGAAATTTAAAACGAATTTTTTAAATTTTAATATAACAATACTAAATTAATATAATTAATGTCATATAATATTTATTTTTTAATTAATTTAATATTATTAAAACAATATTAAATTTAAAAAAATTATATAAAAATATTAAAATATGTGACTTTTTTATGAAGTAAAATATTTATTTGATAAATTGTAAATTTTTTATTTTCATAAAAACCTAAAGCGGTTGTTTGATAGCATTACCTCGAATCCAGTCTAGATTGATATTGCATTTTTTAAAATCCAATATAAATAAATAAATAAAAGTATAACGTTTACTTTGATGAATAAATGCGCGTGAGTAAACGCACTGGTCCATGCGGGTTTTGTGTGTTTGAATGAAATAGTAACTTCCACGCGCAGACACGTGTTCACGAACAGGTAGATACATATATATCCCCACACATCTCTTAGGTTGTTTCAAACACAACACAACACATTCATGTTTCTTATTACAACCTCTTCATCTAAATCTTCTTATCATAATTATAATTATAATAACAATAATAACAATAACAACAAACATTTTCTTCTTATTCTCTCTTTCCTTTTTCTCATCACCAAATACAAAGATAACAAAGCCTTTCTAATGGGTCTCTTACTTTCAAGAACTTTGGCTTGCAAATTCTTTTACCCTTTACTTTTTTCTAAGAAAGTTCATAATGATTTTTATGAAGTAAAATATTTATTTGATAAATTGTAAATTTTTTATTTTCATAAAAACCTAAAGCGGTTGTTTGATAGCATTACCTCGAATCCAGTCTAGATTGATATTGCATTTTTTAAAATCCAATATAAATAAATAAATAAAAGTATAACGTTTACTTTGATGAATAAATGCGCGTGAGTAAACGCACTGGTCCATGCGGGTTTTGTGTGTTTGAATGAAATAGTAACTTCCACGCGCAGACACGTGTTCACGAACAGGTAGATACATATATATCCCCACACATCTCTTAGGTTGTTTCAAACACAACACAACACATTCATGTTTCTTATTACAACCTCTTCATCTAAATCTTCTTATCATAATTATAATTATAATAACAATAATAACAATAACAACAAACATTTTCTTCTTATTCTCTCTTTCCTTTTTCTCATCACCAAATACAAAGATAACAAAGCCTTTCTAATGGGTCTCTTACTTTCAAGAACTTTGGCTTGCAAATTCTTTTACCCTTTACTTTTTTCTAAGAAAGTTCATAATGATTTTTTCCCTCAACAATTAGAAAATATGATCTGTTTGGTATCCCCTCGAACAGGAAGACATTTGCAAAGATATGAAAAAGGCTGTCGACAAGTTGTGGGGTGTGTTTCTATCTCTTTCTATTTTTATTTCTTCTAATTGGGTTTCTTAAAGTTTTTATTTTTAATGTTTTGAATTCAAGATGGTTGTAAATTTTTTAGAATTTTAAGGTTTTTTTCTAAATGATTTTAATGTGTACCCTTTTATTTTATAATTGAATCATTGGAAGTAAAAGGTTTTTCTCAATTGGGTTTTCTTCTAATTGATTTAAATGTTTGACCTTTTTTTTTCCTTTTCCTTCTAATGTTTTATTTTTAAAAAAATTACATTTTTTTGTGAATTTAATTAATTTATTTTTATTATTAATCTGACTTTTTTGTGATGTTTTTGGAAATGAACAGATGCATTCCTTATAGATACAAAAGCAATGGAACCCAAGAAAAAGAAATTGAAGTTCTTTTAATCAGTGCTCAAAAGGGTCATGGAATGCAGTTTCCAAAGGTATTATTACTTCATCCACAACAACTATTGGATTTTGTTTCATTTTTAATGTTTCAACTTTTTTTATTTTTTTGTTTTTGTTTTTGTTTCTAACATGTTTTCTTTGTTGTTTTGTCCTTAGGGTGGTTGGGAAAGTGATGAATCCATGGAGCAAGCTGCTTTGAGAGAAACCATAGAGGAAGCTGGAGTACTTGGCAGTGTTGAGGTTAGTATTTGAAATCAACAATCACTTTTTTACATTAATTTTTTTTGTTTCATAAAATAATTTGGTCCTTTGATTCTTACTTTGTGTATTATGGTTGTTTCTTGCAGGGTAATTTGGGAAAATGGTATTATAAGAGCAAACGCCAACCTACTATGCATGAAGGGTATATGTTCCCTTTGCTTGTTAGCAAGGAGTTGGATAATTGGCCAGAAATGAACTTAAGAAAAAGAAAATGGGTAAGTGTAACCTATTAAACTTTCATAATTTATTTCATCATCCTAATTACAATAGCTTAATCACGATTTTTCACCGTTGCAGCGCAATCTTTGCTATTGCAGAGAATTGCGCTCAAGTGCAACTTTTGTAGCCTCAATTGCAGTCGCATAGACATAAAAAATCTTGATGTCGCGACCGCGGAAAACCTTGGTTCTAATTAAGTGTCACTTGTAGATTTATTAATTGGTTAATAATGAACTTCAATTAAAGATGAATTTTTGAGAAGAACCCGAGTTCGAATATTGACTGAAACTATTATTGGTCAAATTTTCGTTATCTGTCTTGGAATTAGAGGGTTAAAAAAACTTTAGTAGATTTATTTGTTTATTTAATTTGATTTGATTTTTGTTGGTGTCCTAAAGTTATTTTCATTTGTATGATGCAGTTGAGTGTGGCTGAAGCAAAAGAAATATGCCCATATGCTTGGATGAAAGAAGCTTTAGATGAATTGCTTAGTAGACAAACCAATTCAATCTAAAATTGAAGGATGTAAATTCTAGGCACTCTCTCTTTGCTTTTGGAATCTAGAAAGTGGTGGAACGGAAGGAAGCACTCAAGATATCATTTTTGTTGGTTATATATTTTTTCTTTTTGTTACACTCAAATAAGTTACGTGAATTCAGTTCAAGTATGTAAATTTAATTTACTACATACGTGAACCACGTAAGTAATCTATTTGTGTGTAACTCGAAAAAATAGGGATGTGACTAGCAAAAGTGAAAATACATTAGGACATAGAAAAATTGAAATCTCATTAAAAAATGGGGAAATTCGCAATTGTCAATTTGTCCCTTGTCCCTTGAAGTTTGTTTCATGTCTTCAAGATTTGCTAGAGTTGGCAAGTATAACAGCAAATTATGAACTCTTAGAGTGTAGTTGAGGTCTAACTATAGAAAAATCCACTGACAACTTCAATTCATTCTTTCATTCAATTGATTCTTTGGTAATAATGTATCTCTAACAAGCTATGTGTAATAATATACACTTTTCTTCTAGTTTGTGGCTGAATGGTATCTATTGCTATCACTATGATTAATAATACATGTGTTCTTTTGTTTAAAATCCTACCACTAGTAGCTCTAGTGTCATGCATCAACAATCAAGTGACTGGACCAAGTGATTAACGAGTTCTACCTAAGAGTTCTACCTAAAGTTGAATTGTTCAAATATAATATGATTTCGATCCCTTGTTAGAACAATTTTTGGTAAGATTTTTGCATAAAATGAAGTCATACATCATCAACTAAGTTGTTGGGTTCACGTAGTTGATGAATTTTAACTAAAGTCGAATTATTTGGATAATATTTAAGTATGAACTCTCGTTAAAATAATATTTGATTGAATTTTATTTATCGGGTTCACGATTTGAACATGAAATAGTAATTTTTATTGACATCAATTATATATTACAATTTTTTTATTTACAATATTTTTTAGGTTTAATTGCAGTTTTAATTTTTTTATTATTATCAATTCACAGAAATGGATTTTCTATTTTAAAAGTTGATACTTTTGGTCATTCTTTCAGAATTTTAAACTAAAAAATGAAGAATTGACATTTTTAATGACGTGACATACAATTCTATGATATAGAATCATCTAGATGTATTAATTATTTATATGTTATTAATTAAATTAAAAATATAAAAAAAATTTGAAATTGAAAATTAAGTTTTTACTGTATTTTATTTTAATTCAATGGATGTTAATTATTTTATATTATTGTATCATGTGTCACGTTATTTAAATATCTTACGTCATTATTTTTTAGTTAAAAAAATTAGAAGAAGGAACCAAAATTATCGGCTTTTAAAATAGGAGGATGGATCACTGTAAATTAGTAAAAATAAAAAGACAAAAATTACAATTAAACCTAATTTTTATAACTCTTAAAATATAGTGACTACATTGAGTATTGTCACTTAATTAGATTCGAGTTCATAATCTCTAATTAAATTATAAAAAACTCAATCCATCTCATCTAAGTATACTCTAAATACACATCTTAAAGAATCAAATATAAAAATAATATCTTAAAATTTATGTATTCAATTTTTTAAAGGCATAAATTGTTCTAGAGCTATCTTGTATTTTTGCATTCACAATGTGTATTTACTTCATTGAACTTTTTTGTTTCTCAACAAAGTGGAAGCCACATTTTCCCTTGAAAAGGGAAAAAGAAAAGGTAGAAGCCGCTTATTGTGCACAACTTTGATACCTTCCATCAAACTAATTGGTCTTTATTTATGGCAAAATATTGTCCTAATATTAGGTGAGTTCAAGCTGTTCACATAGATGAAAATGATTGAGTTGAAAAGACATCTTCAATTTCATATTTATTAAAATATTATAAATAATAAATTTGTATTGAATGTGAGATTAGAGGAACCACAAACTTCAATAATTTGTCTAGTCTTAATAAAAAAACTGGATATGCAATCTATGGATTAGACTCTTGCTAATGTAATTAAAAGAAATAAATTTTTAATTTTTTTAAATATTTAATGAGTTGTAAAATATTTTTTATTTTAGATTGAATATTATTCTGTCAGGGCAAATTTTTAAAAAATAAAAATAAAAATGAAGATACATACACATATTTATAATGTATAAATTTTTTATATGAAAAAATAAAATAAAATAAATTTATTTTTATAAATTATTTTAAAAAATTGATAAAAATTAATTAAAAATAATTTATGAATATATTGTACATTATTTTAATAAACTTTGGCAAACCATTTTACTTATGTCGATGTATAAACTTAAATAATTCAACCTAAACTGTCTTAATAAAAATTATCAGCATCTAAGAGTATTTACGGTAAAACCAACTTATAAAAATACAAATTTTTAATTATTACAACAGTCGATTAAACAAGGGGCGCATATGCCTAAGTAGGCCCAATTAATTAATTAATTTAAAAAATGGTTCAATCACCTAATTTAACTCTTACAAAAATAATAATAATAATTAATTACATTGTTTATTCAAAGTGCAAAGAGAGAAAAAGACATTTCTATTTTAAAGTACAAATGAGTAGAATTATAAAATCACTAAACAAAAGAGACTAAAAACATTGATTAATTGCAATAGGTAAAATAACAAAAAATATTTTTGAAGTCACTAAACAAAATAAATCAGTAGAATTATAAAACCGTGGCCGATCTTCAACATTTTAAAACTTACGGTGATGTATATGTATACATATAATTATATAGACGTTCAATTATATAAATCATATACTATATCATAATGTTGTCTCTTAATTAAAACCTAATTACACTAATATGCAAATTTATGATGTGACGTTTGTATACAATTTATTTTTATTATTAAATAGAGTTGTCAAATTATATCTATATATACTAATTGAATATTTTGAGTTTGTTCGTAAAATCATTTTTATTTTTATTTTTAATGATTTTGAATTATATCATTCTCAGTCGATGGGAGTTTTAATTATTTGAATGAATCAATATCGTTTTTAATATTAAAAAAAAATCATATTTATCAAATTACTTTATATTAAGATTTAATTACAATTTTGATCATTTTATTTTCATAAATTTACTAAATTAGTCATTTTTTTAAAATCTGACAGTTTTGGTCATTCAATCAAATTTGTTAACTAAAAAATGGGAATAAAAATTATAAAAATAAAAAGTAGTCACTCAAATTTATATTAAAAGAGTTTGATAAAAATCAAATAGTTCCCCATATAAATTTGTTAATAGAAAATAATATGAACATTCGGATCTTCATTCAACAACTTGAATGATTAGATTATGTTGAGTATATCATCGTCATATTATAGAAGAATACTAAATTATTTTAATTTTTGAATGTCTTAAATACTATTATTATAGTCTTCCAATGAACAAAATTACAAAACATCAATAGATATATTTTTATTTAGTAAATCTTTAATAATTTCTTTTAGGTTTGTTCTTGTCTATAATGATGTTTGTTTTGTTAAGGTATACTCTTTTTTCTTTTACATTGATTTAATTTCTTTGACTTTTTCAAATAAGATTTTAAATGAGATATCATTATCAATCTTGTTTCTTTGGATTTTAAACGAGATATTTTTAATGTTTTTAATATATTTATTAGAATATTGCAAATGATATATGATAAATTTAAAATGTTAATATAATTGAGTTCTCAATTTTATCATATAATGCTCTTTCCCAATGTGAAAATAACAGCCGTACAAAATTAGAAACAAAGGCAAAGACTAAGTCAAGAACTTAATGATAAGGTAACATTATTGAATGATTCTTATGTATAGGTTAAAGAAAAAAGTTGATGGTGATGTCTAATATGTGGATCGCCCAGGGTTTCAAGCCAATGGTGTGGCTATTATCATTTTATTATATCATCAATCATGTTTTCTAAGTCCCTATCCAAATGAGGTGGAAAAACATCAATTATGCTATGATTCTAATAGTATATCTAAATTTGGTGAAAAAGAGAGTTTACAATTATGTGAATTTACAAATATACACTACAACTATATTACTCTAAAATAAAATATAAATAAAAAATAATTAAAAATATATTTGATTTTAATTTTTAACTATCATATTATTTTTTTTTATATTTTATTATGGAGAAAGATATAATTATAGTTAGTTAGATGACTTTTTTTCTTCTTATTTAAGTGTATTTACACCGATTATAAATGAACTAAATATTAGATATATAAAAGAGATAATTCATATATATATTGCCTCAAGGTTTAAGGTGGATATGTAGTTTCAAAGTCTCTTGTAATCTTAAAATATTTAGTCTCCTATTGCTCATGCGACTTTAGAATTCCCAACAAGTAGTATCAAAGTCATGGCTCAGCTTGATGAAAGAGCGAGAATGGATCATGGTGTGTTAAATTTTATTTTTATATAAGAGAATGATTCATATGTCCATTGCCTTAAGGCTTTTAGTGGAAATGTGGTGTCAAAATCTCTTGTGATTTTAGAGCATTTGGTTTGTTGTGGTTCTCGCATCTTAGGACTCCCCAACAATTTATACTACCTAATAAGCTAATCATAGAGGTTATGATAGCTTTATGAATATGAAAAAAGAGTTATATTCAACAATTAATTGTCTCATGGTATAATTTATTAACTGAGATATTTATCAAGGTGTGAGTCGTTCAAAAGGGGACATACAAAATAAATTTTACAGTATCAGATAAGAGATTGTTCAAAATAAAAAAGTGGTACTAGAGGGTACCTCAAGATTTAGTATAATGATTTGGATTGAGACACTAAAGAAATATTAAGAAGAATGTTAGGAGTTCAATTCCTACTATTAACATTTATTACTCCCATTAATAAATTAATCATTAACATTAACATATAAAAATGAGATTTTAAACAACACTAGCGAAGATAGACATATGTCACAAAGTGGTGAAAGGTAGAACAAAGTAACATAAGAACGATAATAGCTATCTATGGATCTATGACATCAATGAATATGTGACATAGCAATACTATATTCCTTTAATGTATCAAAATTACCAAAACATTTGTAAATGTGATATTTTGCCAATCACTTTAGTTTTTGAATGTGTCTTCTATTGTTAATTTGAGAATCAAATATGTCTTTTATTTAGCATTTTTATCATAAAATTACTAACAAGAGACACATTAAAGATATATTTTTATATCGTTATACATTATAGGATTATAATGACATTATCTCACAAATTTAGAAGGTTGCAAACAAAAAAGTAAATTGAACAATTAAGTTTAGTATAAAAATCACTTTTAAATTAAAAAAACTACAAATTCTATCATCAAATTAAAATCAATTTTATTCAAAAACAACAAAACATGTCCAAATCAATTTTATATCTCCAAAATCAAGCATAACAACTCTAAACATGAAATCAAACATAAACTTAACAAATAAGCATTAACTAAGAAGTAATATTTTTTTTGTTTATAAATAGAATGCTGTAATTACTCTAAAAAATTCACACACAGTTGTGAGTTTTCGAATTTGAACTCAAGATATGATATTCAATTTAATTATATCAATATTTATCAATTGAATTATCGACTCATTATTATTTCTATTAAAACTATTATGTGCCGGTTTGAACCGTCCAAAGTAAAAAAAAAGTATGTAGAATCTAGAAGAACACTTTGTATTGTGTAGTCGTTTTGTTTTGAGACGACGAGTGAGAGTGAGTCAATGGATAATGATGTAATTTGTGATTTTGAATAAATCAATGCCAATTGCAATTGGGATAGCTACGTTTTAGGAGAGTAGAGATACTACTTGGACATGGTCAATTGTTGTCCGACATGTAAAATTTGTGAATTAGAATGAATGAATGAAAAAAGTTCAATCATTTGCTTCTTATTAGTTGGGTGGGTCCGTTCTAAAATGAGTGGTTTATTTGTACATTAAATTTTTCTAAATAAATTTTTAATTTTTAAAATAGTATTGTTTTTTTCAATTGTGTCCATTAATAGGCCGTTTGAAAACTTTCATTGTTTTTTCATAGAAAACTAAATTTTGTTAAAATGAGAATATTATAATTAAATTGATCATGTATTGAGTTGACATATTCTCCATCAATATTTTGAGATCAACAAGAAAATAAAAAATGTATGATTGATACATAAATATTTTATAATCCAATTCGAAATTATCAAATCAAAATTTTAATTTTAATAATCAAACTAATTTCTTCGATGTATAGTTATTGGTCAAGAATAATGCAAGATCCATAACCTTTAATTTCATCAATTTTCAAGAAATAAAATATTTGTTGGTGTGATACCAACTGAATTAAGTATTTCTTAATCATTTCAACAAACACATAAAATACACACTTAAAATAAATTAAAACACCGTAACAAGACAAAAGAACGAAATGTCACGCAAAGACAACGAACAAAAAATGTTGCATCCGAACAACAAAATCACAAATATATATATATTCTATTGTTTGGTTTTAGAGAATATACAATGAGGGGAAATAGAAAAATATTGGGTAGACACCACCAAATAAAATGAAAAGAAGATTTTTTTCTTTAAAAAAAAAAAATATTACTTTTCTCATTTCTCCAATTTTATTCAATTTTTTGTTGATTTCGTTCATCTAAAGTGAAATTTTGATAAAATGAGCAAATCAATAATTAATATTATAACCATAAATAATTGATCATGCATTCTTATCATGGCGGTCTTAAATATTTTGAGTGCATTGATCTAATCTTAAAAATTGAATCCATAAGAAAAAAAATGGGTAGAATAAATTTTAGTCTCGATGAAAAATTCTCAACTTTTTAGTTTATAATTTTTTTTAATTCATTTTTAATCTCTATTTTTTTAAAAAAATCAAAATAAAAAATTCCAATTTCACTTTTATTGAATAAATAAAGAGAGAATTAAAAATAAAATAGTTTACGCCAACAATTAAATTGAAATAAAATAGCATAGACCTTGCTTGGCCAATTAATTTTCACTTTTATTTCACTTTTATGTTGTGAAAAAGGTGTACTAGATGTTGGTGTCGAATGCCGAATGTAAAACACATTCATCATACGAAATTATCTAGAATAAACTAGCCTCTTCGAAAGTGTCTCTTTTTACGTAACCATTTAATTCACAATTGTTTCCCAACAATTTATCTCTAGATACAAACTCAAGGTTTTGTGTGGAGGTTGCGGAATGGATCAAGATGCACAACATTTGTTCTTTGATTTTCCTATAGTTAAGTGTAGTGTGGAAGCTATTTTGAAGTGGTTAGATATTGATGTGCTCTTCCTAATATTGTTTTGAATCATCCTATTCAAGTTATGGGGTTAGGGAGGCGTGAAAAGTATTGTCATCAAGTCTTGAATATTATTTGGTTAATATTATTTGGTTAGTTTGAGTTTGATCAATATGAAAAATAAGTTATCAAATGATTTTTTTGTCAACAAACTTTTAAGGTTGAATAAGTCTTAAATAATATTAAATTTGTTTTGTGGTGTTGACTCAAATTTAAAGACAAATATTTTTATTATAATTTCGTTCAATGATATTTTCATTGTATGTTATGTTCAAACTTTTATGAATCAATTTAATTGTATTGATGCTCATTTTTTTATAGACAAAAGTATGATATTTATATATTCTATGTAATTTATATTGTTAGTACACCTTGTGTTTAAAATATATTTTTATTATAATTTTTTATTTTTTTTAAAGAAAATTACACCAAAACTTGATGTAAATATTTAAAAAACTCAATTATTTAAATTGATAAAGAAAGAATATAATTATAAATAAAGTAGATTAAAGAAAGACTAAGATTGAAAAGAAAAAAAAAACTATGTCAAAACTTGGTATTCCCTTTACATATATTAAGTGCACCATAGTCCTATTTCTTTTTTTATACAAACAATCGACTAAGTTGTTCTCTTCTAAAAACCAAATTTTAAGCTAACAAAAAAAAAATTGTTTAGAGAAGAAGGGGTAATTGGGTAAATGCAAGCATCGTGATAAAACATTTAAACCAAAATATAGCCGTTATAATTCATTTCATTCATTACACACAGTGACTATTGTGTCGTTTCGTTTAGAAGAAAAAAAGTGTGAAATAGTGAAAATGAAAATGAGAGAGAAATCAAAATGCGACTACGAAGCTCTCAGAAACGCTCGCATGTTACAAAACAAGGTACTAATTAATTAATTAATTAATTAACACAACACACAAATAATCTTCATTATTATGATTTTAATTTTAATTAATAATAAATTAAATGTAATGATTATTATTATAATTATGATTATGATTATGTTGATGAATGAATGAATGAAGGTTCGATTGGAATCTCTTGGTATTTTGAATAAAGTTTCGAAGCTTCGAGAAGCTTCTATTCAAACCAAAAAGCATCGTGCATCTGTCAAAAGAGTCTACGGTCTCACTCCCCTGCGCCGCTCACAGAGAATCAAGGACGTTGCTGCCACCGGCACCACTTCCGCCGCCGTCACCGACGACAACCTTCTGCTGCGCCGATCTCATCGTTTGAAAATTTGTTACCCTAGCAACGCTGTTACACCAAAACAAGGTTTTCACCCTATTTCTTTTGTTACTCTAGAAAAGGTAGCAAAATAAACATTTATTTTATTTAACTTGACTATTTTTATTGTATTTGTTGAAATATATAGTCCGATTTAATTTATATACACATCGCTGTAAATAATTTTTATAGTTGAATTTTACCATAATTATCTGTCAAGTCATGTTCATGAATGGTTATGATACTGCATTGCAGTTAAACATTTATTTACTCTTAGTGTCATATTAGTCTTTTAAATTAGAACTTAATTGCAAATGTTGAAGTTGATTAAATGTTATTTTGTCAAAATTATCTATGCTTATTTATCGCTGAGAGAGAAACAAGTGAGTTGAGATAATAAATATTTAAGGGTAATTTAGAAAAAAAGATGAAATTGTTTATGAAAGAGTAGCTAAATTTAATATTTTCATTGGTTTGCATAAACAAGCTTATGAGAATAGTGTATTTGGCGAAATCACCCCACTTTTGTATTGTAAGGATGTTTTGAAATTGGTGGTGTGACATGATAAAACAAAATGGTGGTTTCTCATTGGAATTTGGATGACTGTTTTATACTATCAGTCTATACCCATTAAACTCATTTTTTATAGGAAAAAATTTAGATGAGTTTAGTCTCGGAAGCTTGCCAAGGTACAAAGAGATCCGGCAGAAACAAAAGTACAGTTTACTAGCTAAAGTCCTCACATAGCAATATATGAACTCATACTCTTACAGCGTATGATTCAATTTGTTACAAACTTAGTTGACAACAGTGTGAAACTATTTTGAACTTGTATATGATAAACTTACTAAATGATGCCACAACATATCATTAGACGGATGTGTAAAATATGACCGTGTGTAGAAATTAAACTATTTTCCCCCTAATTGATTTGTTAAAGATAGGAAATTGTCATTATATTCACTTTTTTGTGTCGTTACTTTTTGTCTTACATATAAATGAATCCGTAATAAAAAAAAGTATTTAAATAGTTATTGCAGTAATTGTATCTTAATTTTTGGAAGTGCATATTAAGAGTTTAGTCTCTTTATCAAATATACTAATAAACAACTCTTTTAAAGTAGAATCCGCCAAACCTTTGTATGACAAGGTATTTTTCCACATTGGTTCAAGGACTATACTTTGATGTTATTCTCAGTTTTTGATAAATTAATATGATGTTACTCTCTGTGAATTGTGATGGTTTAGTGAATTTGATGTCAGAGAAGGTAACTACAGAAGAAGGGGAAGAAGAGAAGAAGAGATGGATTGTAACTACTGATAATGGAGAAGAAGAGAATAGGCCTGCCAATGCACCTCTCATTGAACTGAATCGGAAGGATGTAGAGCTTCTTATTTCAGCCGCATGTTCTGCCCGGCGCTGCGATAGCAAGGGTAGAGGCAGTGTCTACAATCCAGTTTTGGGGATATGCTGCCATTTTTGCAGGTCCTTATTCTTTTGCCCCTTAACTATATGGTTCACAGAAAAGATTAGTTAGTAACCTAGTTTTGTTATTGTCACAAAATGCTATTTAGTTTCTTATTGAGAGTAGAAAGTTCACACTATTTTTAACGGTTGCTAGAATAGACTCTTTATGATTATTTCATTTTCTAAGAAGTCGGCACTACTTTTATTAAATGATCAATTTAAGAAGCAACTAAGCTGACTTTTTTTAAAAACAAACCAGACCTAAAGAATGTGTTAAAAAAAGAGTACAGCATTCTTTATGGTCGTATGTGTCCGTGTGTGTTGTATTCAGATAAGAAATGATGACATTGCAATGCAAAATATGGTTATCAGTATCTTAAAGTACACGTGAGTTGTACCCCGATTCGATAGTAAACCGAACACAATCAATAATCAATATGAATCTCTCGAATGTGTCTATTTTGGATTTTGGACATGAATCACATCTTGAATCCCGATTCATTCTAATGAATCACTTCCTAAATTTAGTGTAGCCAACCACTTTTTTTGGCAACTTTGTAAAATCAACCTTTTTTTCTTTTGTCATTTGATATATGACATGAATCTTGAATTATTTTGAGGTTCATTTATGGTATATCAGCTTATAATTTTGTTATGTCACTTGTTTTTAATTAAAAATGGTTTTTTTATCGACAATATATCTTATGATTCATAATAAGTTTCTGATTAAAGATTTGAAAAATAGGTCTTCTGATTCGCAATTTGATATTCTATTTGATAACCATGATGCAAAATACAAATGCAGGCAAAAGAAATTGTGTGGGGAAGAAGACTGCAAAAGATGTGGGAATTGTGATGTGGATGAACCTTGTTTAGGTAATATTTGAGCCATGCCTTTATTTTATTTTGCATTCTTCACACGGTTTTACTCCATGTTTTAACAGTTTCACTGTGTACATTCCCAACAGGAAAGACTGATTGTTCAGTGTGCCACTCAAGCCATGGTGTCTTTTGTAGAGCCTGCCTCAAGGTTCGATATGGTGAAGGTAAGAACCTATGAAACACTGACATAAAACCTATGAAGCACAGTTAATAATTTAAAAAAATAAAAATGATTGAATGTAACCTCATGCTATCGTGTCGGTGACCGACACATGTTAGACACCAGAAATGACTTCGACTTGAAGTGTTGGTGCTACATAGGTAAGAACAAAAAGTCGTGCCCAAATAAGAGCCTAGATGCCACATTTATTTGATGTTACTTATATTTTAAGCCAAATAATCTGCATATTGAGATCACATTTGTAAAAAAAAACAGGTTATTTATTCAGTATTTTCAATTTAGGATGGAGTAAATATCATAGACTGGAAATTTTGTTTCTTCAAAAAATTATAAATTGTGCTTTGATTTGAGTTGTGATATTCTAGAAGAGAGGAATACTTACTGAAAATGACTCAAATTGATAGTTTGAAACTGTTCACTATGTTTCTGTTGTAGAAATTGAGGTGGTAAGAGAGAACAAGGGATGGATGTGCCCACATTGCATAGAAGAGAAAGGAATAAAACCTTACTGGATATGTAACAGGTAGAACTATTAAAGTTCAGCATCTTCTTCATTAGCCTTTTGGGTTTAGATACTATAAATATGCAAGGCATAAATGTGTTTAGAATTTCTTAAAGAAAATTTGTTTTGATCTGATTCAAGATGCTGTCTCCATTTTTGTACCTTAATTGTATGTAGCTCAATATGCCTACGGAAACGGAAGATGCCCCCAACTGGGATCGCAATACACAAAGGTTAGTCTTTCTATTTTTGCAGCTTATGGTGAATGTTTAGATTGACAGTGAGTTTGGTAAAACCTCGGTGGCACCGCAATGTTGTTAAAACTACAAAGTGTGTTTGCAAGACTAATAAATCACGGCAGTACCACACGATTAGATACTCTACTATTTGTTGCTTCTTTATTATCATTTTGATTTGACATTGGGACGTCAGTGTCGATGTGATTGTTCCAAAGACACTGTCAATCCAAACATGTATGTAGTAATGTTTGCTCATATCTCTTTTGAGTCTTGTACATTTTTCTTACTTGCTTTCTTTGATTGACTGAAATGAAGCTAAGGAAATGGGATATGAATCAGTAGCACATCTACTAATGGAAGAACTTAAACGTGAAAACAAGCACCAAAGATAAAAGGTTGACATGTAAGAACAGCTTGCAATCTGTAGTTATTTTCTAATTTTCTAACTTGGTATAATTTGCTAATTAATATTGAAGCTCAAAGTTAGACTTCTTATGGCACTGATTTATTTTGCCTTTATGAAGAACAATTATCATTGATGTATATGTAACTCCAATAGTTTTAGATGCAAGTAAGCTGACCAGAGTGATTTGATCTTGAATGATTTCTTATCTTTGACAACAACATGCAAACAAAGAGTGAACAAATGAAAAGGGTCCAAACAAAATAGGACATAAATTGCTAGTGTATATTCTTAATCATAGTGGTATGCACGTGAAGAGTATATTGTTGTGCATGACCTTTTCATATTAAAAGTTAACTGTTAATGCCTTGGAGAGCATTAAATTTTAGGCTGCAATAGGCTCTTCAAAACTCATTGTTACAATTGCATCTTCACTAAATTCTAGGTTACCTTTGTAAAATTGTGGTTAAGTTACCGGCAATCAATTAAAATCAGCTACGTGTACTCTATTAACTTTTTTATTTTGAATTTTACTTTGACATAGTTAATGAATTACATGTGGTTGATTTTAATTGATTGTGGATATTTTAGAACTCACCTTGCATCAAAGGTGGTTGATATATAGTCTTTTTAACTTCAAAAGTTTATGGTTAAACAAGGTTATAGATTTTACCGAGTCTTTTATGGGTTGTTATATAACCTTTTTTATATTATCAATTGATCACAATCGTTAGATTATTAGTAATATTTGACTTTTGTCATAACTATTTATAAAGTCATTCACATGATTGATTATGATTTGTCGAATGTTTAAATTTTTTTACATTAATAATATATACAAATTAAACTCATATGCTATTGTATCATTTAGATATATCGGTTTTAGCTTAAAAGATCTTTAAATTGTGTATAGACTTTCAAAAAAGCGTTGGCTTGATTTTTAATAAATAAGTGTCTAGTTTAGTTTAGGAAGAGTCTGATATAAATAAGTATCTGACTTTTAAAAAAGTTTTGCCTTATTTTTTTAAATAAAATATTAAGTGTGTAGACATTTAGGATAAAGTTGTCTATTGGACGGTGATAAATGTCTATCAGATAGGATAACCTGTCAGACATATTCATATCTTTCTTGTTGGTTTAGATCAGTATTCAATAACAAAAAGTGTAATGAAACCAATATATAATTACTGTATCTCTGTTAGAATTTTCTTTTTTATCTTAATATTTTAGTTCTAAGAGAAAGTCTATGTTATTTTGGAGGAGTTTGGTCATAAAATAAATAAAAATTGACTAATTTAGATTACTCTTAATTGATTCTGTTTTAAATTTATGAATCCAATCATTTGATTCCTTTCTCTTTTATAATAATTTTTATTAGTAGACAAATATGATATTTGACATTCCGACGTCTATGTATAGAATGTCCACATTTGATAAGTATTTGAAACTACAATTTGAAATAAAGTCATTAATTAATTCGTAAATTTGCAAAATAAACAAATTTAAATCTTATATATATAAATTCCAATTGTAAATTGCAAATAATTAAATAAATTAACTTATGACTTTTCAAACGTCAATACTCCTCATGATTTGAAAAATGATTCATTATCCCACAACTATTGTCATGGACATAGTTGAGACTTGAGGGGAAGTATTGGTCAATATAATTTTTTTTCCTAGGTTGGCATCTTGATTATATTTCAAACCATACAAACAATTAATATATTAACCGCCAATCTAGAAACTTTTATTTATTTTTTCAACGGTTTTAGAAATTAAGTAACTCCTACTAAATGAGATTTAAGCTCATAGGATTCCTACTTTAAAATTTCTTAAGAGAATCATAAATGAAACTATCATGTAAAACAATTTAACTATTATGACAATTTATCTCTCCTCCTAACAAATTAATCACTACCAATTGCATGTATATAAAAAAATGCCACAATTAAGGTCCCATCTCAATTGCATAGGCACCTTTAGAAAATAAAAATAAAATCCTACAAATATATGAGATGAAGATTATTTGGCTACATGTACTCAAAATCGGTCTCCTACTCAAAATCGGTCTCCTGAATCATGTGCAAAGAAATAATAAGTTTTACATTTTGTACCGTTGAAAGGATGTGTTGAGTCTGCTAAATCTTTGCCATTTGAAATTAAAGGAACTCTCAAATGACGACATTGTACGATTGGTGGATCAAAACGACTACTCTTAATTCTACCAAACTTAAATCTAATTCGAAGATTCAAATCAACAGCCAAATCATTGTAAATTCCTAAACTTGTCTCGTCGTTATACTCATCAAGTTGTTGACGTTTGAGTTTGATCACACTATTTCCTTCAAACACTATTGGATTGAGAAAAGTGGTATTCTTATGACCTTGGTCAAAGGGTGTCAAACTCACATAGCCAAAATCATTATCTTTGTACCAAGCAATTGCATTGATCTTCCTATAATATACTATGACATTATTGTTCGGGTTTCTTATTGTGATGTTGACTTTGAAATTATAATATAAGATGTTGTCACTTGTGAGATTGAACTTTGTGAGGGAAACATCGGTTATATGAAACTTGATATTCGAAGGGGAGATGATTATTGAGAGGATGATGAAGAAAAGAAAGAACAAGATCATAAGAATGTAGATCGTGCAATAGGTGCAAAACACATTGTAACAAGGTTTGAAGCTCATTGTGAGGTTTGATTTGTGAGAGTGTTTTTTATGATTGGGAGGAAAATTGATATAGCTATACAAGAGATGTTATTGATGAAATATGGTGGAACATGTTCATGGTATTGCTTTAGCCTTTCTAGAAAATTTCCTTTGAAATACATTGAATAGAGACTAGAGAGGCATTGACTTTTGAAGCCGAGTGATTACAACTCAATTAAATGGCTTCACTGACAAGTAATAATGAGGTTGTAGAGATATGAAATATGAAAATATCATATACTTGAAGTAATTAGAAATTATTGAAGTCATGTTCTATTACTTCTATTTTAGTAAAATGCTATGATCAAGCTTAGTATGCTCATATAAATGTAGAGTCCGATTCTTTTTAATTTTACAAAAGTAATTTTAATATTTCATAATTTAGAGATTTTTTTAAAAAAAAAAAGTTATTTTGTATTTATTTGCTTAATCATCTTTTTTATATAAAAAAGACAATTATAAAAAGTGAATTTTTTTTTAAAAACTACTAAATTCAACTTCTAAAAAAATCATTTTTTAAATTTCATTTTTTTTAAAAGCTATAACATGTAATATTTCAAAAGTGATTATTTTATTTTAATTTTAAATGAAATAAACGCACCATAAATTAAAGATAACATAATTAAGTTATAATATGTTTGAAGAAAATCAAATTTTAGTAATAAATGACATGTGATGTAGTTTTGGGGAAACATGATCCTAGTTCTGTGTACCGTATTTTGTTTGTACATATTAATTAGATGTTGTTGGTGTCAAATTTGTTATATTTTTCATTTTTCAAGGTGCAACTTTAGATGAGGATGATGTTAGAAGTTAATGCTAGTGATATAGTAGTGTTGTTCTCATTGTTTGGTGGTCACATAGGGGCCAAATAATTTTCAATGAGTTGGGTCTTCATATTATTTGTTTTTTTTTTTACTTAGGTTATAGCAAATCATAGTGTATAAGCAAAAGATAAGAACAAAATAAAAATGTAAACTATTAAATCATACTTTAACTAAATCTTTTCATCGTACCATTGATATATTTAAAATTTAAAATTTAAAATTTAAAATCTTTAAAACTATTGTATGATGTAGAAATTATAGAAATTATTAAATCTTTTCTCAATGGATCCATTACTATCCTCTTATAGATTAATGCCACCCTCATCAACCAAGTCACACTAGATACTATCCAATTCAGACATATTGCACATAAATTAATCAAACATTTTTATTTTTGACTTTTCAAACTCATCCAATATATATTATATGTCAATGTCAAGTATTCCTCTTGCTTTGAAAACTATTAATTTTGAGAGGAAGAATCGGTTAGTATAAATCCGTGTCACACTATATAAACAATAATATAAACACATTAGCTTCATACTTTCTCATATTTCTGCGTGTCTACAAGTCACTAAAATTGAATGAACTTAGTGCAACACTCAATGTCCTTCCAAACAATGAAAGAATTAGAGAAGAATTTTATTATTTTCTCTTACTAATTTTTTTTTGTTGCTAATTCGATTTTTCTAATTTCTAATAATGTTTTTGTACTTAAAATTAAATGATATATTATTAGTGTAAAATGTTTCATATTGACAAAAATCACAATTATTAATATATATAAGTTTATAAATAATTATAGTTAAAGTCAAACGTTTTAATAATATAATAGTTTCAAATGTATAAAAAACTTTTATTTTAACAATTGACAATGTATATAAACTAATCATTTATTTTTTAACGAGAGTCACATATTAATTGTAATATGAATAAGACATTTCAATCTTAAAAAACTTAAAAGTCAGTTTTTTATGATTAAGTTAAGTTGAACCTATATTTTAAACCCATCAAATAATTGTAGGTAGAAAGGAACAAAAAGTAACTAAAGTTTAAAGTAACTTACAAAATTTGTATTTGCCCAAATTAAATATGGTAAATTAAACTTATGCTCCAATACCATATTTTGAAATGTACTTATTTTATTTTAGAATCTGTGCATTTAATTTTTTGGAAGTTCAAAATTGATTTTATTGAACAACAAAAATTCTACTTTAAGAATCTTTAACATATGTTCCAATAGCACATGTCAGTAAGATCTCTTAGATATTGAAAAAAACATAAATTATGCATAAAATAGAGATAAAGACTAAAATTAGTTTATTAAGAGTGACACTCATTACCTTACAAACTAATTTTATAAAGATGAGTTAATCTCAATATAAAAATTTGATATAATATTACAGTCTATTCATTAGATCATCTACTATCTATATTCAAATATCAAATTTAAAGATAATGGACGTGAGAAGTGTATTGAAAAAATCCTACATATAATAGAGATAAAACTTGAAATGACTTTGTAAAAACAGACATGTGTCACCTTATAAGTTGGACCCAATATAAAAACATAAGATTAATGTTAGGTTTGTAATTATTTTTGGTTAGACCTATGTCTTTTTTGGTACATTTTTTTGCATATTTAGAAAATGATAATACTAACAACACACTTTTTTTTTTATCAGTTAAAATTTACTGGCTATTTTGTTTTTTTTTTATCCAAGTACAATGTCCTCTTGTACTCTCAATGTTTATTTATAAAACTATATAGTTATAACTTTGCTTGTTAATAAAAAAACTTAACAACATTCCATAAAAACAAAATAAATGAGGTGAATAATAACACATGAAGAAAATTCTTGGTCATCAAAATTTTGATGTCAAATACATTGTGTTTAGATTTTTGTGTGTCCTTTTAATATGTTTGTAAGTTGTACAAGATATTTAAACAAACAAGAGATAGAAATAAACAAACACATTGTATTGTATATTCAAATAAAATGTAATATTGTTACAGCCACATGATATATAGTATGTTGTAAATTGAAGGAAAGTGATGGAAAGAAAATACTATATAAAAAATTCACATAGTTATATAAATTTGATATCAATCTCCTGCATCTGCATCACGATCTGTAAAGAAAGAACCGCTGCTACATCTTTTGTTACTAAAAGTATGTGTTGATGATGAGTTAACATTGGAAGAAGAAATCAAAGGAATTCTCAAACGACGACATTGAACAACTGGTGGATTAAAACGACCACTTCTAAACCTTCCAAACTTAGCTCGAATTCGAACATCCAAATCAACAGCCAAATCTTCATAAATTCCCAAACGGGTCTCTTCGCTATACTCATCAAGTTGTTTACGACCAAGTTTTATCATATTGTTCCCTTTAAACACTATCGGCCCGAGAAAAGTAGTATTCTTGTGTCCTTGATCAAAGGGTGCCAAACTCACGTAACTAAATTCGTTGTCTTTGTACCAAGCAATTGCGATGATTCTTCGATAGTACACGACGATGTTGTTGTTGGGGTTTCTCGCGGTGATGTTGAGTTTGAAATTATAATATAAATTGTTGTTTGTCAAGTTAAATTCTGTAAGAGCAACGTTCGTTACATAGAACTTCACACTTGAGGGAGAAATTACTATCCAAAAAATTATTGAAGAAATAAAGCCGAATAACACGACTGAGGAAATTGTGCAATAGATGCACCAAAACCAACCAGGTTTGCAACACATATTGGTGATTTTTTTTTTTTTTTGTGATGATAAATTGGGTTTGGTTGTTGATGAATATATGTATTTGTGTTTGTGTTTTTATAGAATGGAAATTGATGAATTTATTGATAAATATTTTGGGTATGGTGTGTGTTGCTTATGATTTTCTAAGTGATTTCTTTGCAATATACAAGAGAGAGAACAGAGTGGCATTCATTGACTTTTGGAAATGAATGATGAAGAAAAATTCAATAGCTTGAGTTACAAGAAACTATGAGAGGGTGTAATTTAGTTTAGAGATAAGTTTATAAAATATATTATATTTGGATGTAAG
Organism: Cicer arietinum; assembly: GCF_000331145.2. NCBI lineage: Eukaryota > Viridiplantae > Streptophyta > Magnoliopsida > Fabales > Fabaceae > Cicer > Cicer arietinum. The sequence continues at coordinate 25,597,286 of NC_021167.2, forward strand.
AAAAGAACAAATAAGAGAGACGAAATAAAAGACATTAGCACTTCTTGCATAAAAAACAAAAATTATTCACATATGAAAGGTAATGATAATTTTATATGTGTGAAATATACTTTAATATTGTTGATTATTAATATTTGTACGATAATCTGACTTTAATGAAATATATTTTTATCTACAAGTACGTGACTTGCACATAAGCAAGAATCAAAGTACAATTCTATTAAAATTAATATTTTATAAATTTTTTTTTTAGTTTGTTAGATTAAATTTTTTAAGTCAATTTAGTTTTTTTTATAAATAATTTAACACCATAATTTAAAAACAATGCTTATTTTTATGCAACATGAAACTGTTCAAGTAGATATGTCTAGATACTTGATAGAGAAGTTAAATTGATTTAGGTTCTTCAATTTAATAAACTAAATTGTCATTTGACATATTTAAAAAATTAAATAAAATTAAATTAAATTCAACTTTCAATACCAAAACAATTCAACTTTCATTCATCCTCGTTTCTAAAAATAAAATATATTTCTTTTTTATGTATTTTGTTCGAAAAATAGATAGATTCAAGACACATAGTTCTTTAAGATTATTTATTTTTAAGTTTTTCTTTTAATTGGTTTTTTTATGTTTCATTAGATTTGTATTGTTAGTTTTTAACCTCACTTTTAACATTCATACAATTGAAAATATTTAATCATTATAAACTATATTAAATACTATAATAATATGTTACATGAATCATTCAAAAAAAAATTTATACTTTTTAATTTTTCCTTCGACCTTTAGACATATATATTACAGTTAAAAATTTAAAAATAACGATATATTTATATAATTAATATCATTAACTTTTTCTATTATAAAAACCTTTGACTTTTTCTTCTTCTAAGAAGTCAAAACGTATGTACAAAATAAATGCTAAGAAAAGGGAACAAAGTAACAATAAAGTATGTACAAAATCAACAAAGCAACTATAAAATAACAATCCTCTGACACATCACAACACTACCAACAAACTATTTAAGCTATTATACTTCCACTCCTACACAAATAAGTGAATTTAAGCAACACTCACTTAACTCTTAATGTCATCATTTTCCCTTTATTTTCAACCACCACCAAAATAAAAATTTGATTAGATTAGAAAGATAACAATCAATCTCTTGATGTAGTTTAAAGATTACAAAAAATTACGTGTTTTTTATATACTCTATCCATATGCAAACTAAATGAAGTCAACTTATAAGGAATTACTTTTCTACCGCCAATCATAGCATAAAATGATAAAGCATATTGCAAGGTTTTGTTGTGAAGAATACTTCACATTCCCAACCAATTCAACACATAACTCAACATATCTCTAAAGTATTCAAAAAATAAATGTCGTAACGATTCACTTTTTCCACAATCGCCCGAGCATATAATGAAATTTAAATTACTAACCCTATGTCAAATAAGATTATCTTTCGTCAAATTCTATCATGCAATAATCTTCAAGCAAAAAAAAAAATCTTTAAGGGAACCATCTTATTCCAAACAAAATATTCAATTATAGAAAGAAAAAAAAAAAGTTCATCTTTAAATAACATTTGGTAAACTCATTAATAGATTAATTGTCATTTCACCACTCACACCTTCAAATACATGGTTGTGGTTTTGCACATAAATTTTTTTCCAACAACGAATTTCATTCTCCATCTCCACATAATCCCTTCTCCTCCATTAACATTATTAAACATAACAATTAACATTCATAGTTGCTTCCTTGTCTAAAAATAAATTAAACAATCTAATAATCTAACTTGTCGAATTGATTTAAATAAATAATCGTCTCAAACACAGATGAAAAAACTCGTTAACTTATACTCCCTTCAAAATAAAATATAAATAAAAATATTACTTGAAAAATTAATGTATTTGAACTAAATTTTTAATAAATACATCAATTTTTCAACTATTTTTTTATTTATTTATTATCCATCTCCACATAATCCCTTCTCCTCCATTAATATTATTAAACGTAACATTCATAGTCGCATTTTTATCTAAAGATAAATTAAACAATCTAATAATCTAACTTATCGAACCGATCTAAATAAATAATCGTCTCAAACATAAAGATGAAAAAACTCGTTAACTTATACTCTTTAAAATAAAATATAAACAAAAATACTACCTACAAAGTTAATGTATCTGAACTAAATTTTTATTAAATATATAAAATTTTCAAACATTTTTTTATTTATATTTTATTTCCAAGTAATACTTCTAAATAGTATTATGGATGATAATTAGCATTTGTACGAGTATTTTGAAGGTGAAAATTTACTACTCCTATACCAATACCAAGTTACCAAAATGTCCAATAATCTCTAAAATCACATGAACTAAACCCCTCATATGTTCTCAATTTTTCATTTCCTTAGTTTGAACAAAAACACGACATCATCAAAATTATCACCATGTTTCACATTCCTTCATCTCCATTTCAAAACCAAAACAAATTACCAATGCAATTCACAATCCACTCACCACCATCCTCTTCCCCTTTCACCATTGCCTCCTTTACAAGATTCACTCCCACCCCTTCAAACCTCACTTTCAAAACCACAAGAAGAAACCGCTCCCGTTTTGCTTTAATTGTCAGAGCCAAAGGTGGAACAGATTTCTACTCAACTTTGAATGTTAGCAGCAATGCTTCTTTGCAAGAAATCAAAAGCTCATATCGGAAATTAGCTCGAAAGGTTTGATTTTTAGTTTTATTTTTTAAATGGGTTTTGCAATTTGTTACTTGTTTTGATTATTTTAAGTGGTAGTTTTGATGGGTTGTGTTTGGTTTTTGGTGAAATGGAGTAAAAGGTGGGGAATTGGAATCTGGGGTGTTTAACTATAAAGCACGAAATTCGTCGACACTGATAATAGTTCGAGAAAATAGATTAATTGAATGTAATCAATGTGTCGGTTTTGGACATTGAGACATGTTAAGTGTTGTGCTAGTTGCTGTGAAATTTATGCTTAAATTTGTCTTCTTGTTTTAGTTTTAGTTTTCAGTTAATTTCTAGCTTATTGATGTAATTGCTTTGTAAAATTTGAGGATTAAATTTTTATTTTTCCTAATTTCATATGGGTGTACTTGGTTGAGTAGAAAACAAGAAATTGTAAAATTTGGGTTTTGCAATTTGTTATTTGTTTTGATTATTTGAAGTGGTAATTTTGATGGGCTGTGTTTGGTTTTTGGTGGGGAATTGGAATTTGGGTTGTTTGGTTTCTGTGAAATTTATGCTTAAAGTTGTCACCTTGTTTTAGATTTTAGTTAATTTCTAGATTATTGATGTCATTGCTTTGTAACAATTGAGGATTAGATTTTTATTTTTCTCAATTTCATATGGGGTGCACACCTTTTTTTTAATATTGCTTTTTATGGTAAACTAGGTTTTACTTTGTTGAGTAGTAAACAATAAATTGTAGTGGAAATATGTAGCACTGATACTTCAGGTTAAATACGTATTTGAGTGTCTGTGTTTGTGCATGTGTCTTGGTGTTTGACTCGTGTTGGTGTCTGACACTCGTACAATACTGGCACTCATGATTAGATTAACTTCCATTTTCCTAAATTATTATCAGTATTTATGTGTGAATGTAGGTGTCGTATCTATGCCTGCTTCAGTTTTTCATAGAAAATAACTTTATAGTATAAAGTACTAGGCATAGTTGTGGTTAAAAATTGATTTTGTTTTCACTTCCCATTTTAAAATCTAACAAAATAAGTAGACCTTTTAATGATAGCGCGAAGATGAGGTAGTATCATTTTTTAAAATGTTGGTTTCTGGATCTTTCTGTAGCCAAAAATATGTTTCCTCAAGAAACGACTACCTTAATCCTAACTGTGTTTACTATGTTTTCTTAGCATTTGTTGATTGGGATCCTTTGATTACTAATAATTGTTTGCTAATCTAAATGAAGGGGGGGGTGTAGTTTGGATGAACAGTATCACCTGAAGGAAAATTTTAATGTACATTTATGAGACCTGATATGGTGTATAACTGAGTGTTGAGTAGTAAAAAGCTAATAAGAAAATAAGATTGGTTAGAGGTAGAGAAATATTGAATGGTCTATCTTGAGATGGGATCCATGATAATACATTATGATGTCGTTTCGTTTGATCTATATAGGCAACCTCACTTAATGGGACAAGACTTAGATTTTTGTTATTGCTGTTGTTGTTTTGACTTAGTTGTTCTTGCAGTATTCTTTCTTTTTCATATGATTCGTTTCCTTCCTTCTTTGTGTTGACTAACTCATGCGAGTCTACAAGTCGAATCTACAAAGATATTGTGAGATTACGTAGATTCTCGAGTTTAACAACCATGGTAATTGGAAATTGAGATTGTTTGAGACCTTTCTTTTGTCGGACTTAACAGAAATTAGAATTTCAAAGGCTGTAAGAAAATGTTTATAAACTATTTGGCCCATTTATAATTGTGGTAATATACTACTTAAGGTTTTGTATGTTAGATATAAAATCACTCGCGCAGCGTTCCCCAAAACTTAAACTTTTGGTAGTGGTGGTTCATTACATGATATTAGAGCCTTAATGACCTTGTGGTCTAGAATAAATTTTTTGTGTCACTACTAAGTAAAGGTTGAATTTCAGCATTAGTTAGGACTGTCTAGTGCATTATCCACACTACAAGCCCAAAGGGCTCACGTAAGAGGGAGTATTTTAGATGTAACACCATTAATGTACTTGTAAGTTTTATCCAACAATATAAGCTTTTGGAATAGTTGGTTTATAACAATGTTTATATGTTTGGGATCAGTACCATCCAGATATGAACAAAAACCCCGGAGCAGAGGAGAAGTTCAAGGAGATTAGTGCTGCATACGAGGTAATTCTTCTACCGCTACACTGGTATATTTTCTATTGTTAGCTATACATGATCTATTTTTTTATTTAAGAAGCTGCTACTCTAATCCTCATACCATCCATTATTTTTTCATCTTCTGTTCTACTATTCCATTTGCTTATGGTCTGCACATTGGCATTGTGATGTTTCCTTCATCTAGTATTAGTGTTGTGAATCGCGGATCGTGAAAAATAACAGTTTGTTCAAATTATGCTACGCTAAAGAGTTATAGTGTTGCTATAGCCACAATTTGACAATACAATGTACTAAACCGCGTATTGTGAAACAATAGCGGTTTGTTAAAATGCAGTTATGCTATAGCGTTAAAGCACCTCTATAGCGTTAAAGCACCGCTATAGCTGCTATTTGACAACATTGTCTAGTATACAAGGTTGGATTAATTAATGAAATTTATGGATACATGTCTTATTTTATGGTTTATAACTTTTATGTACCATATTTGCGTCTGTCTCTTTTTGTTCACTTGGTAACAAAGTATGCAAATAGGTCCTATCAGATGATGAGAAAAGATCTTTATATGATCGCTTTGGTGAGTCAGGTCTACAAGGAGAAAATGGCGGACCAGCCAATGCCTCGGGGGTATGTCTATATTTATAATGTATTCAAGTATTTTGCTTTCCGCGATGTCAAAGTGAAACTTAAAACTCTTTGATATGGTGATGTAGTTCTACAAAATTAAAACTGTTTCGGTTTTTTCCATTTCCCACCTAAGTACTTCTTATTTATTTTCTTTTTGGCCTTTAATTGATTAGGTTGATCCTTCTGATTTATTCGATGCATTCTTTGGTCGTTCGGATGGACTATTTAGTGATGATGGGGGATTTGGCTTCAATTTGAGAAACGATAGAAACCGTAGCCATGATATTCGGTAAATTTCGTCTCATGTTTGCATGCTATTTTAAATACCTGTTTGTAAAACACTAACAAGTTTGTGCAAAATGTACCATTAATTAAAGTGATTTTATTCGACAATGCAGGTATGACCTTCAATTAAGCTTTGAAGAGTCGATTTTTGGAGGAAAGAGGGAGATTGAAGTTTCTTGTTATGAGACATGTGATAGTTGTGATGGTACAGGAGCTAAGTCAAAGAATAGCATTAAACAATGCACAAATTGTGGCGGCAAAGGAGGAGAGAAGAAAACCCAGAAAACACCCTTTGGAATGATGTCTCAGGTAATTTAATTTGAATAGATGTAAGAGTTAAATATGTTTTTAGTGTTTATAAAATAACTTTTGTTTTTAGTCCCTATAAAAAATTTCCTCGGCTTTTAGTCCCCAATATATTTCCTGTCAACACTTTTGGTTTCTGCTGTTAACTCTCAGCCTATGTTGCTTACGAAAGTCCACGTAACACTTGACACGTGGACTTTTTTAATGATGTGGAAGGTTTCAATTTATTAACACTTTTTTTTATTAATTTAATTATTATTTGTAATTTAAATATTGAGATTTAGGGTTCTTAAAATAAAAAATCCTCAAATTTCGCAAGTCAATTGCATGAATGTGGTCAAGGAGAACACCAAATGAACATTATGCCTTAAAAACTGTGTATGGAGTGATGCATCCAGTCTGTGATGGAATTTGGGGACCAAAAGTGTTGACATAAAATTTTATACAGACTAAAAATATATTTGAGTGACTATATTTCCATTTATATTTAAATACTCGAGACATTATAACAAGAATATACTCATGATGCTGTGTAATACTCAGGTTTCTACGTGCTCTAAGTGTGGTGGTCTTGGCATGATAATCACGGACCGTTGTCGAAAGTGTGACGGCAGCGGTCACGTGCAAGCTAATCGAAAAATGGAAGTGGTCATTCCACCTGGCATCAATGATGGAGACACAATGCAAATTCGAGGAGAAGGGAATTTTGATAAAAGAAGGTTAGCAGCATGTAACTAAGTCTATACCCTCATATAGCTTTAATACATGGACTAGCAGCATGTGTACATTCTTTTGCTTAATACAAATATAATAAATTTCCCTATGATGGAAAATGACAACCTATGCTTAATAATACTCATGGTATTATTATCACACATTACCGCAAAACAGTTCCGGTCCATTTTGTGCAATGATGGAAAATGATATCATATGGTCTGAGAATTTTTTAAAATGTGGGAAAAACTCGGTCTCGTTTTTATTGGACTATTGATTTGCAACCAGAAGTAGAAAGATTGTCAGTATCACTGTGATTCAACTCATCTAAGTGCTTAGTGCTGACCATTAGCTTTGTGCATTTTTTTTCAGGCGTCATATTGGGGATCTTTTTGTTGTCCTCCATGTCGATAAAAAGCAAGGAATTTGGAGAGAGGGTCTCAATTTATACTCAAAGATTAACATTGACTTCACTGAAGCAATACTAGGGTCTGTTAAAAAGGTATTCATTAACACAAAAAATGGTAACGTTCTCATTAAAGGAATTTTTTACTTATTTTAGGGATCTTTCCCATATTTCCATTTATATTTAAATACTCGAGACATTATAACAAGAATATACTCATGATGCTGTGTAATACTCAGGTTTCTACGTGCTCTAAGTGTGGTGGTCTTGGCATGATAATCACGGACCGTTGTCGAAAGTGTGACGGCAGCGGTCACGTGCAAGCTAATCGAAAAATGGAAGTGGTCATTCCACCTGGCATCAATGATGGAGACACAATGCAAATTCGAGGAGAAGGGAATTTTGATAAAAGAAGGTTAGCAGCATGTAACTAAGTCTATACCCTCATATAGCTTTAATACATGGACTAGCAGCATGTGTACATTCTTTTGCTTAATACAAATATAATAAATTTCCCTATGATGGAAAATGACAACCTATGCTTAATAATACTCATGGTATTATTATCACACATTACCGCAAAACAGTTCCGGTCCATTTTGTGCAATGATGGAAAATGATATCATATGGTCTGAGAATTTTTTAAAATGTGGGAAAAACTCGGTCTCGTTTTTATTGGACTATTGATTTGCAACCAGAAGTAGAAAGATTGTCAGTATCACTGTGATTCAACTCATCTAAGTGCTTAGTGCTGACCATTAGCTTTGTGCATTTTTTTTCAGGCGTCATATTGGGGATCTTTTTGTTGTCCTCCATGTCGATAAAAAGCAAGGAATTTGGAGAGAGGGTCTCAATTTATACTCAAAGATTAACATTGACTTCACTGAAGCAATACTAGGGTCTGTTAAAAAGGTATTCATTAACACAAAAAATGGTAACGTTCTCATTAAAGGAATTTTTTACTTATTTTAGGGATATTTCCCTACTTTTAGAATCCTATCTTGAATTTTAGAAGCTTATAAGCAAAATACCTACTTCCGCACTTATTAAGGATGATAGTTAAATACATTAATTTTCTTGATTTTATGTAAAAAGAGAAATATGTTTGCTAACGTACCCCTAATTATAATGGTTATCTCCTCACAACATGAATGAATTAATTTAAGCATATGTTTGGAACTGCGTCAATGTTAAAAATCATGTCGACGTGGATACATGTTTGGCCAAAAATCATCAGAATATAAAAAAAGTTGGCCAAACATGTATCCAAACACGCGCTAAGATTATCTTTTGGAATAATAATAACATTAAATGTGGATAGATTAGTTCACATTTGCTTATATTTGAGTAAGTTATTTGATTAGGATTTGATTAGAATTAGAATTTGGTTAAGATCTTTAATAAACATAGAACAGAATGCAAATGTTCTGTACTGTGCTACCTACAAAACTCTACCTTTTTATGTTCTTTTTAGCATGGTTTAGTGCTTCAATCATTCATAACACTAATCTTGTTATTTCAGGTAGAAACTGTTGAAGGTTTAAGGGACCTCCAAATTCCTTCTGGGATTCAACATGGACATTCAGTGAAGTTATCGCGTTTGGGAGTTCCAAACAGGAATAAACAATCTGTTCGAGGCGATCATTACTTTGTTGTAAATGTTCTTATTCCTAAAGATATCAGGTATGTATTTTCTTTTTCCTTACCATCTTTACTACTTTCTTATATCCATCAAAAAACAAATTATAATCGTTATTTAGTTTAGAGTCTTGTGAATACTTCTGGATAGAATACTTGTGAGATTGTTTGAGAAAACTTATGAAAACAACTTATGACATGAGCATAAGCTGTTTTCAGCTTAATTTCACTATTTCTTCATAATAGCTAATGAAAACAACTATAGTTTATATTTAAAAGTTTTATTTTATTTTATCTTATGTTATGTTATAGAAGTAGCTTGTACATGAGCACTTATATGAGAAAGGTTTATGCTATAAGCGCTTAACTAAGTTGTTTATCCAAACATGACTTTAATATTTGTTATTGAAGAACATCCAGCAGTTGCAAATGAAATTTGAGTTTGCACTTGAAGTAATCATTCATCTTGAAAGAAATCATTGATTCTTTGAATATAACTGCTTAGTTTACAATCTACCATAAACATGAGGCCTTTTTGATAAATGAATATACATTGTTACTTGTATTTTTTGAAGTTTCTTATAGTTGTGATTTCTTTTCATTCTCCTCAAATCGTTGTTCTAGTGGCACGGAACGTGCTCTTGTTGAGCAGTTAGCTTCACTGAGAGCATCTACGAAAGTTCATTCATCGTCTTCTTCTGATGACTTCGGTAATAGTTCATTTTACTTGGATACTATTTGATGAAAGTTAAATTTTTAAAATTATGCAGATCATAAATTTAAAAGAAAAATATCATCCAAGATTTTTCACAAATGTGCTTTCCAGGTATACCAAAAGGAAAATTCAATGATTTCATGAAGAGGGATACAAAAAGTGATGACTCGAGCCAGGGAACCGAAACTGCAAATTCTCTATGGGGATCAATCAAGAACTTCTTAAGGTATATATCTGTAGAGGTGTGCTATATATGCTAATTCTGATTTAATATAAACAATGATGAACTTTTTTGCATGAATATGTGAATTAGACTATGTAAGTTGTCTTGAACAAAGTCAGAAGATACATGAAGCTTTTCAAAAAACACAGGCTTGTTTGGTTTGAGAAAATGTTCTGTTTTTATTTTTCGTTTTCACTTTTACTTACAAAACTGCCTCATGTATTTCAATTGTAATTTGAAGGAATCACAGGTGTGCCACACTGATTTTGATAAAAACTATACTTCAGATCATCAACAAAATCACAGTACCATTGTGATTTTGTCAAATTCACTGTTGTTTTTCGTTATCAATCTTCCAAGTAGAGATCGCTCATGAATAATGGATAATACTAGTCTTACCTATTTCCATATGTATACAGGAAAGGAAAGTCTGAAGAAAGGTTTGCTTCAATTAGCCAAGTTTCGTCGTCGTCAGCACTGTTGCATAGATTTGGCCACCAAAAAAACAATTTAGTTCCACATTCCATTTTTGTTGTTCTCTTTATAACATGGATTTTAAAATCTATAGCAAAGTCTAAGCACTTGTTATTCCACAAAAGAACCTAATCCTTCATTAACAGAAGAGGAACACATTGAAAAAAATTTAGGATATGATTAGTAAGAAAAGTAAAAAATTGAAAAGGTTTTAGTTTTCACACCTTGATTCTTTGTAGAGGATTTATTGGTGGAAAATGAGTGAAGAACATTTTAGCTTATTTGCAAACTACAAGAGGCCGAAATTGAGAAAGCCACCCCGTAAGTCAGGGTTTGAACTCTGAACCTCCTTCTCATACTTCTTCGAGTGTTCCAGTTCGACCACTTGAGCCACGCTATTCCGTTTTCGAGCAAGAGTTGGTAATTTTCTCCCGAAATTCTCACCTAAGATGAGTAATTGAATTCACCTTCCTTGATGTTCTTCTCCCATTCTAACAAGTAAACAACCTTTGGTGGCTGCTTATGTTGAAACATGTTCCTGTCTTGTATTTTAAGATGTGAATTTACAATGAAATTTTGATTTCATGTTGGCAAGGTCTGTGAATCCTTTACATATGTAAATTTGCCAAAGGATATGAAGAGAATCAGCTGATGTAGATGGTTGACATTGTTCCTCAAAATAATAATTTGTATCTTGATAAAGTAAATTTATTGTTAAGATTTCAAATATCCTTTTTGTTTTGAGTTTTACAACGGTAACATGTTATCCGAAAATTCATAATTTCCACCATGACAGTGACTTATGCATGATGCAATACTATTTTCTTTGTGCACGATAGAAAAAACCAGAAAAAACATTGGTAAACAATAATAATTATTTTTGTATGTGTAAAATTATTTTATAATAAAGATTGATATTTGCATTAGTTATGTACGTTCATAAGTATATCTTATATTTTTTAATTTCGAAAGGATCAAAATTGTGAATTAAGAAAAATAGAGATAGACGAATTGAATGTACATTTAAGTCATTGGTTAAATGTTTCTTAAAAAAAAAAATCATTATTTAAACGATGAAGAAGAGAATGAGGTAAATATATTGAAGAGAGTTGCAATAGTTATTAATAGAGTTATGAGAGATATAAAATCGAGACGTTATATTTAAAATTGAATAATGTAATAATAATATCTAACAAATTGTAGTGAAATCAACTCTTTAAATAAATCAATGTATTTTGATTGATTAGATTCTGATTTTTATCAATGATATTTTAAATTAAAAAAGTAATAATAATAATAGAATTATAATATAATTAATCATTTTTAATTAATTGATTATTAATATTTTAAGTTAAACTAAAAGAATGGCGCAAAAAATTACTCATCTATACTCTAAATTTTGGCGGGAATTCATTCATTTCCAACACTTACGTTTCTTTTAACAAAAAAAAAAAAAAGTGTTGAGCACGAAGAAGTGAGAACCCTAAACCGCCGTAACCGTAACTGCACCTTGCTACTCCGGCCGCCTCAGACCCCAGCGTCCTGCCGGTCTGCTGGAGCTCGATATCTCAGTCTGTGCATCTGCGCTTCGCATCGTGCCGTTTGCAGTTTGTAAAGGTGTGCATAAATCAAACTTCCGTGTTACAGATTCTGCAAACTCTGTTTTCAATTTCGCATTCGATGCTTAGAGTTAGATTTATCTGTATTCATGTTTTAATTATATACAATATGATATCTGTGTTTGTTTGCAACTTTGATTTTAGATGAAGTGTGTGTTTGGTTCTGTGGCAATACAAATTGATTTTGCTAAATTAATTTTAGTTAAAAGTGAATTGAATATAAAATGATTTATGCTTTGGTATATTCGCATAAAAGTGAAATGAACAATAAATTTTGTGGTAAAAGTCACATTTAGACTTAAAAGCTACAAATTTTAACTTCAATTTAGAATCAATTATGTTCAATAGTACTCAGACAGGTTAAAATCAATTTTGAACCTCCAAAAAGATTTTGGCTCCTGGAAAAGTGGAACTAGTCATGCACTATGTTCACGAATATAATTAATCATTTTAATATTTTTTCCAACACAAATCTAGTCACTAGCTTCCTTGCTAATAATTGTTGAAATTCTTTTTCCAACTGATTCTGAAGTTGAAAAAGAGAGGAAAAAAGATATGCAGATTCGTGTGAAGTGCAATTGTGATGAAGGAAACTGCAAAGAATGGGGTGTTATTGAACTACAAGGAGTTGTTGAACCAAAACCTGGTTTTGATGAATCCCTCGCCGGCCTTCAAATTGGCACTCTCTGTCGTCCTTCTTCTCAGGTTACTACTATATTCTTTTTCATCTTTTTATTTTTACCTCAAACTATGACCAACTAATATATCTCATTCTCTATCATGATGGAAAGATTATTGTAGAATTAAAAGGTTTAGTGGGATAAGGCACACTTGTTCTTGTAGACTTGAAAGAGATTATATGGACTAATAGTGTAAGAGATTGAGTATTAGATGGTCAGGGACAAAGTTGGTGATGGGATATTTTTTAACATGGAAAGAAAGCTTTTATTATTTGTTCATTGGATTCCTAATTTAGTTAAATATATTTATAATATTTTAGAGTAAAAAATGTTTAATGATATTTTTTATTATCTGTGCAAAATCTTGAAGGATTATTAAGATAAAGTTGTTTAGTTTATATCACTTTTGTTTAAGTCAAGTTACAAGGAAACATTAGACAAATTTTCTCAAGTGTCCTATGTTGTTTGTATAAATTTGTACACATGGAAAACGTAGCTTTGGATTGATGTTACTGATGAAAAAAATAGATCAACTTTATCTCTTCAACTGTAAGAGTCTAGATTTGGATACCATACAGTAACTTCATGACATAGTTATTGTCTATTGATCTTAGTTTTCTGGTCTCAAATCAATGGTGAGAATTATTTAAGATGATTTGGTCAAGGTGTAATGTAAGTCGATCGATCTCAAATCGACAGCTGATGCAGTGAATCCGAATTTGCATAAGTTTCTGATATAATCTTTAGAATGATTAGAATCCACTCTCACTTTTTTCTTAAAAAGGAAAGAACTAATATTGTGTCCATTCTTTTGTTGTTCAGGAAGTCTACACTTTAATTATTGGGTACCATGAACTGACAGGGTCAAAGGTTCCCTTGAAGAAGCCATTGTTGGTGCTTAAGAAAGTCAAGCATATGGATGGAGAAAGTTGTGGTCAGGTGGAATTACAGGTTGTTGGAATCATTAGACATAAGATTCTGTTCAAGACCAGACCAAAGGTCATCATTTCTAGTAAGATCTGACCGTCCTTTAATCTCCTTATCCCCTGTTTGAAATGTTTCATTTTGTAGATAATATTTTGGAAGCAACATAGGACCTGCTAAAATTTAGTTGCTATCTAATGTTTTGTTAATATTCTAGTCTTGTAATCAGATTAGGAATCCAACAAAGAATTAACTATTTTATTGAAAGAAAAGATATACCAGAGTATATTCCTCATAAGCAGACACACTCCTCAACCGGAATATCAGAAAATTCTAAGTTTTGAAAAAGATCAAACTCAGTTACCAAACAAACTCAACTACCAAAACAAAAACATAACTAACTAACTTCTTAACTACTCTAACAAATCATAACTACTCTAATTTTCCTTTATTCTATATATCCTAACAACAAGATGAAAACCTACTACAGTTTAATGTTGTTCATGGCGGAAGACGGAATATGGCAGAAAGCAAAACAATTTTCAATATAAACATGCCATTGCGGTCTATGGCACCAACATAGCAAGCATCTGTTCACAAATTGCCTATGATGGTTATCCAAAAATCCGTCACGCCATTCTGCAAGGCCGCCATTTAACAACACTGCTGCAGTTTCCAATTTGACCAAACTAGGGGACTGAAAAATGTTGAGGACCAAAATTCCCTGCACAGTCACACAATCAAGAAAACTCGACTGTTCGATGAAGATTGAACAACTCATATTATTTGCTTACCAAATTAGACTTTAAAATACATATTAAATAATGAGTCATTTGATCATCATACGATCTTCATCTAACAGCTGAGATATATAATCTGTGATGGTAGAGCATCCCAATTCTGAAAAATAACAACTGATTTACATTTTTAGTCCTGTTGTGCTTATTATGAACAATTGGAAGGAAAACCGGCAATCATGTAATGTAAAATATGCTAACGTTTTAAATTTAACATTGTAGACAAGACCTATTGTTAGGACTTAGGAATCTCACTGTATAGGACATATTCGGTTGATGCTCTTACTTGTTAAGAACAACAATAATTTCAATTTGTCCATGTCTTTTTTGCTTTTAGACATTTCATTTGTCACCATTTGCCATGCATAACATTTGATTCATGAAATTGGAGGCCAATTACTAATGTTATCATTCTTTTCCTTGTAATTTTCAAGAACCACAGATGACATCTAGAGAAAAACAAAAGTCTATCATGTTAGACTCTGCTCCTTCAAATCAAGCTGTGTGACATTCACTGTCATTCAATGATCTCATGTTGGACCAGAAATCTTGAGAAGTTCAAGGAGACACACATGCCCCTTTTTTTCTACACTGCAAGCAAAAGTTAGGCAATGTCTGTGTGTCATTCATACATATTTGTAATCTTAGCAATCACATGTGGAGAACGATTAATGGCAAAAGTGGTTGTAATTTGTGTCATTATCTTAATATCTGTTTTGGTGTAAATGTGCAAATAACATGGAGTATTAAGCTGTATTAAACTAATACTTATCAGAATTCCTAATGCTAGTTGAAGAAGGAAATTGTGTAGGGGGCTTGATTTTCCTTATATTTGGTAGAGTACGTTTTCTTGTAAATGATTTGATAGGAGCTTGTTTTTAGTAAAAGTTAATTCCAGCAGGAAAATTATGTGAAAAAACTATCAGAATGAAACTTGGCTTTTGGGAAATTTCTGAAGTATATCACTTCAATGATCATACATTAGGCTAACTTCAAACTGTAGTTGTAACAATTTATCACCACGTAATATGTTTGTTCCTCATCATCTAATATTCAATTTTACACTATTAGTCTATATAAAATCACAACCTTTCAAGTTTAACCTTAAATAAATTTTATTCACTTTTGTTTTCTATTTTGAAAACTATGTAGGATTAACCCATACTTAAAAAAAACCTAACCAAATTGACAATTATTCAAACCTTAATATTTCAGTCAAAAGTTGAAATCACAAAAAGTTTCCATTGAGATCAAACAATATATTATGTCAAATGAGGACATAAAAAAAAATTATGCGGAATGAGAATATATAACTATTTGCAAAGAAAAAATAATATAACCAATAATCATGATAGAAGACTTAATATATACCTAGTAATCATCTAACATAGTTTTACACATACATTCAATTAAATCTAGTTTTAAATATTTATATTTGTATTTTAGAAAGGAATATGCTAAAATTTCTTAAAATATGTTCATTTACTTTACACAAATGTATGTGTGGTACGTTACTTAGTGTAATTTCTTTCTCATATCTAAAATCATTTCTCTCATTTTATTTTAATTTTACATTGACAATAGACAATAATTCTGAATTTTATTATTTCACAAATAGTTATAATTTATATCATCAAATAACTACTCAATCAACTATTTATATAAGTTGTCAACATAAAAATATTTTTCCCTTGTATAATTATTCCACTACTAAAATAAAAATTAATTAATTATTAAATTATTCCAAGATATATATAATAATAACTCAACTATATATCTCAATTTTGGCGGGAATTGATTTTCCACTAACTTTTCCTTTTTTAACAATAAAATAAGAAAATAGTGTCGATATTTCATAGCTTAATGCATTTGCCCCATTTGACATTCCTTTATCTAAGGTTTAGGGTTTAGCCTTTGTTGGACATAGTGAGGAAAGATGCTGTGGGTTGATAAGTATCGTCCCAAAACCCTCGATCATGTTATGGTTCACAGTGACATCGCTGAAAATCTCAAGAAATTGGTAACTCTTTCTCATTCACTCTCCTTTTTTATTTGAATCAATCACTTTGTTTTTTTATTTTAAAAATCATGTTTTCAATTTTGCTTTTGGATTGGATTGGATTGTTTGTTGCAGGTTACTGAACATGATTGCCCTCATTTGCTGTTCTATGGTCCATCAGGCGCCGGCAAGAAAACACTAATCATGGCTCTTCTTCGTCAAATGTTTGGACCTGGTGCCGAAAAGGTACCCTTTTTCTCACTCTTAAGTGTGTTTTGTTTCACTTATTATTTTTTTAAATAATGTATATTTTTTGTTTATTCTCTCAGAATGCAATTCTGTGTGAGCACCAAAAAACAATTTGAGTTCAAATTAAATTAATTTTATTAAGATTTTTTTATTTATTCATGTTGTTATAATGTATCTGAGTTTTTGACAGTATGTATTTGTAATTTTGTAGACATTGCGTTTATGCTAGAATTCTTGGTGCTGTAATTTGATGCGTTTCTAAATTGTCTTTGTTTATATTTCAGGTGAAGGTGGAAAATAGGGCGTGGAAAGTGGATGTAAGCTTCATGCTTTTCACATTGCTCTTTTCATTCTGTGTTGTTGACTTGTTGTAAACTTGTGATTTATCAGAAGCACTCTTATATTGGTATAGTTTAGGAGATTTTATTTGTACTTTAGTTAGTGAACCATATCTTTGTCTTGATCCTTGGAAATTTCAATATCATGCGCACTGCATTGGATCTTCTCTGTATCTAGTAAACTGAATTATTGGTGTTTATTTAGCTGTTTATTGTTATTATTTGAAGTACTTGTGAATTGGTTTCAGGCTGGGAGTAGATCTATTGATTTAGAGCTGACTACACTGTCAAGTGCGAATCACATCGAAATGACTCCAAGTGATGCAGGATTTCAGGACAGATACATTGTTCAAGAAATAATTAAAGAAATGGCTAAGAATAGACCAATTGATACTAAAGGGAAGAAAGGATTTAAAGGTAACTGGCTTTCTTTGTTGTTAACCTATACATGAGTGTATTTTTTAGACAATAAAAAAAGGAATCTTTGCATGGTCAATAAACAATGTGGAAACATTGTTCAAGAAATAATTAAAGAAATGGCTAAGAATAAATCCATTGATACTAAAGGGAAGAAACGATTTAAAGGTTTCTTTGTTGTTAACCTATACATGAGTGTTATTTTTAGACAATAAAAGAAGGAATCTTTGCATGGTCAATAAACAGTGTGGAACTTTTTGCATATTTGAGTGCTATCTTTCAATTGTTATGTGCTGAGAAACATTTTCTCTCTCTCTTTTTTTTTTTTGATTAATTGGTTTGATAGTGACAAATTTACCCATGCACTGCTTTTAGATTATGTTTCTTTATGGCTATGTCAAATAAGAAGTTTCTCCATCTTGGCTTGTATGATGAAGGCAAGATGAACGAGCATTCTACTTATCTTGTTTTTCTTTTTTAGTTTGCTTCAGTTTTGCAAACTGATGTTTGATTTTATTCTGTATCAGTACTAGTGCTCAATGATGTTGACAAACTCTCTAGAGAAGCCCAACATTCTCTCCGCAGAACAATGGAGAAATACAGTTCTTATTGCAGATTAATTCTATGTTGCAATAGCTCTTCAAGAGTCACGGAAGCAATTCGCTCCCGTTGTCTTAATTTACGAATAAATGCACCAAGTGAAGAACAGGTAAATAAATTTTAAGTCTGCTGTAGTACCCAAGAAATTTTTTCCCTTGTTTTTTTTCAGCATTGAGGCAATTGTTTTCAACGGTAGGGTTGTTAGTAGTAAGTTGTTTCATTCTTTAGAATATTATTTTTGCTTGTTAGTTGTTTCCAACAGATGTATAATATTCTACCAGGTGGTTTGCTGCTATTGCGATGATAATAGGTTGTTAAGTCAATGTTTCATAATTTAAAAAAAAAAAATTAAAGTTTAGAGGGTGTAAGCCCAAAACATGAAAACTACATGGAAACTAAACAGGGACATTGTTATGTATACTTATCTTGATTAGCATATCCATTCTATAAGCTGAATGTTCATTTTTATTGAATCTTTGGAGATCCATGTGGCAGATTGTTGAAGTTTTACAGTTCATTGGTAAGAAAGAAGGGCTGCAACTTCCTTCTGGTTTTGCTGCTCGCATAGCAGAGAAATCAAACCGGAATTTAAGGAGGGCCATATTGTCATTTGAGACTTGCCGCGTCCAACAGTAAGCTCCACAAGCTTTCAGTGTAATATGGGATGCATAGTCTCAGATATTCATCTCTTTTGCATATTGTCATGTCGTGTGTTACTTGTAGGTATCCTTTCACCGACAAACAAACAATTTCCCCAATGGACTGGGAAGAATATATTTCTGAAATTGCATCTGACATAATGAAGGAACAGAGCCCAAAAAGGTTTGCTTTTGATGTGGTTTACAGTTTTATGATCTTTCATGATAAACGAAATGTTTGATTGAACCTTTTCATTTTTATAAAGTGCCTACCCAATTGTGTTGTCAACTAGTCTCATGCTTTGCTTACATGCAATGCATGCTTTATCTCCTTTACATAATATGCTATTATGCTTTAGGTTGTTTCAAGTTCGGGGAAAGCTGTATGAGCTGCTGATCAATTGCATTCCTCCTGAGATCATTTTGAAGGTAACTGTTGCTAAACAATGTCCCTATGTGATGGCTTTTCTTCTTTGATTTTTATTTTTCACACTTGCTTTGACGTTATAATTGTTGGTTCAGAGGCTTCTTTATGAGCTATTGAGGAAACTAGATGCAGAACTGAAGCATGAAATCTGCCATTGGGCAGCATATTATGTAAGTGCATTATCAATATGATAGATATTTCATGTCAACAGCTAGTGTATATGATAACGTCTTCTTCATGAACTCCAGCCTTCTGTATTAGTTTTACCTAATTTGTTAGCTTAAGGAACAATTCTTCTGATGATCTGCTACTTTTGATGTATAAGCAGCATTCTTCTATTGTTTTTTTTTAATGCTTGCCTCTATTCCCCAAATATATTCCTCATTATCTTGGAATTATGTAAGTAAATAGTTGAAGATTATGTAGCCATTTTTACTTATTCTTCAAAGTAAGGATTTGCTGATACTTCTTTCTTCCCCTCTTTGAACCAGGAGCATAGAATGCGCCTTGGACAGAAAGCAATTTTTCACATCGAAGGTACTTTGATCTGAATGTGTGAAATAGTCGGATGAACAGTTACATCTTTATGAGCTTGTTGCTTACCATGGATAATTCTTAAGAGTAAACCATATTGTGTCCTTAAATTTGCACATTCTCTCCCTAGTTTATCTCTAAAGTAAATGAAAGTAATAAGTAGTTCATAATATTTTGTCACACTTCTACATGTTTGTCCATGCTATTATACATTGGCAAAAACAAGTGACTAATTTGATAGATTTAACAAGATGTTAGGGACTAACAGGTCAGATATTACCAAACATTAGGGACTGATTATTATCATTTACTTGATCGACAAAGTAGCCAAGATGTAAATTTAGGGACAAAATTGGTGGTTTACTCGAAACTCTAATATAGACTCCATATTTTGTGGACTCGATGCTTATAGCAATTGCTTTATACAAAGTGAATATATGTTGGTACATAATCTATACAATAATTGCTTGCTGACCATATTTTTTCTCTCTACATTGGCAGCATTTGTGGCCAAGTTTATGAGCGTCTACAAATCCTTCCTCATTGCAACATTTGGCTAAAGAAAAGATGATGCTTTGCTTTTCCATGATGCATTTTAATTGTCCCTAATGTTTTCTCTCTCTACTTAAGATATCCTCATCCTTTATGCATACAGTAATCATCATGGAAGATTTCTGATGTTTTGGTTTGTATAGGTGTTATGCTTCATTAAATTGTGTACTTTGCATGATGTTTGATTATCCCCCACCTATGGTTTCCATTTGAAGGAAATTAATCTAAGGAAAGCTAATGTTTTTATTCTTGGAGGGAAAGAAAATTAATTCTTTAATATCATCTCTCTCTTGAAACTAAAGACCGTGAAATTCAACCTTGTTAAATTCACTCACTGTATGACTTTGTGTACCTTTGACAGCAGATAATCTAAATACAAGAAAAATTGTTGCTAACCAAACTTTGAGTAATAAATGTCGTTCATCAATGAACATAAATTGACCAGTATATGCTTTTCTTGTAAATAAAAAACATCCATCCCCTCTAAAAAAATGCAGATTTGCATGTCGGTTCACTAACTTTATAATCTACTTGTCAATATTAAATCAAACTCCTGCAAATAGTTGAGTGATAAAGAAGACAATCCTTTCTTAAGATTAACTACACTGTATCTAATTACATATTTTCTTCACACAATCCAATATAAGAAACTTAGACGAAACTTATATTTATGGAGCACAAGCAATAGAAAATGTTGTTGGCCTCCTTAATTTTTATTTAAATATATTTCTTGCTTATGCAGCTATTGAGATTTCTTCTTTTAGTTTTTGCAAATTGGTTGTCCTTCATTGGTCTCAGATATTTCTAAAATTGATTAATTACCTTCTGCCAATTTTTACCTTATTTGATGCTTATATGTTAATACATGTTATTGTTGCCACATATGATTAATGATTTTACATAGACTTTAACTCATTCTATCTTCTTCTCCGTCTTTAAATTTCTGCTGGAAAAATTGTAAGATAGTAATTAGTATCACTCTTATTAATAATAATTTTTTTTCAAATTTTATTATTATTATTAATATTAATAGAAAGTTGTATATATGCCGAGTTAGAGTCTTTATCTTACATGTGATATTATTAATCTTGTGTAGGAATCAATGACATGTATTTCCGTCACGTGGAAAAGAATTTAATGTGACTAAAAGTGAAAAAATGTATATTTTTAGAGACAAATATTTAAGATCTTTTATTACAAGTAAAAGAGGAGAACCAAGAAAGAAAGAACACTCCTATAACAACGATTACTATATTGTCTTTAAATATAATCCAAAGAGTCAACATATTATTCATTATAAAGGTAAAAAAACTCATCTTTGACCTACCCAAAAACCATTTTTCCACACAATCTTAATACGTCCAATAATGAATATTGATAGATACAACTTCTTCTTACCTCTACCTCAAATTGAAATTACTACAACTAATATATGGTATATAGTCAACACTTTGGTATTCTCATATTTTATTGAGTATGGTACCCAAAATTTAATTATTCAATATCATGTTATTTTTTTTATATACTAATTTTAAATTTATTTTGCCTTCAAAATATTGATATTCGAAGAACTTTAAATAGTAAATAATTTATCTAAAATCTATTTATAAATACTCCTAGGTAAGTAGATTTTTTTTTTATTTAAAACAATTATTTATTGGTAGTTGAAAAAGTAGGTCTAGGTATTACTTTGGTCATCACATGGGTAACCAAATAGAAAGTTATTGCCGTTATCCATCTTTGTGTATAAAGTTATTTTAGTTTAATAAGCAACCAACACTAGCTAGCTTTCCAACAAGAAACCCTTAAAAACAGCTAACTTGGTGTTGATCGATGTTGCATGTGTTTGTGGACACCAATGTGCTATGAAAGCCCTCAAGAAAGTGTGTATACAAAAATCCCACCTATATGTCATTGATTTCCCATTTTAGTTTCTAATTTAATATCTATTTTAGTCATGAGTTAGATACATTTTCTAAATTTTCATTTGCTTTGTAAACGTGAAGTTATTATTGATATTGTGACTTGTGATATTAATGTTTGTTGAATGGTCTTACATCTATCTTTTATATAATACTCCCTCTAACCCTTGAAATATTTATTGTAGATGACAATTTTACATTATTAACAAAATGATAAATTTACTATATTAACTTTTTTAATAATTTGTTGATTCTTAATATCATAAATGTAAAATGAAAAATAATAACTTGAGAATGATGTAGATAATATTAATTAAAAGATACAAATGGTAAAAAGTAATTAATGTTACATTGAAATTGTGAATAAATAGTAAGTTTGTCTTTGAAATTATGAATATTGGATAAAACAAATTCTAAAAATTTACAAATTGAAAAAGAAATTCATAAAATTATAACATGTCAATTAAAATAATCACTTTATTAACTTATATTAGAGATTATTGCATAACAAGTTAAAAGAACATGGCGGTCTTTTACATGGATCCTATATTATGAACATTATGTTGAAGTATCTAAAAATCTGATACGAGGGAAGAATGAAAATAGAGTGTTGTTTGAGATTCTTGTTGGGTTGTAGCTCAACAATAGAAAGGAGGGACCAATGAAAATTCTATTGTATTGATTTTTTTTTAAAGAAAAACAAAATTTAATTAATGAAGGGTTATTCAAAGTCCTAGAACAACTACAACAAGGAAAGTTCATCAAACGAGAGTTAGTGCATGAATGGCCATATATTTTTTAATTAATTTTTTCATTATTGTTATGATATTAAAAAAAGTTCATCCGCAAAAAATAAATTTAAAATTTAATTTTTAAGTTGATATATTCATAATTTTTATTTTGATATTTTAATTAATATTTAAAAAATTTATATTTAATTATCTAAAATAAAAAATAAAAATCTAAATTTTTATGGAAGATCTTTTTATAATGTTCTGGATACGAGTGTAAAAAATTATTTAAAGATTTCAAAGTTAAAAGATAATTAAATATTTTTTTTTCATCAAAAACTAAAAATAATAAATTAATCTCAGATATAATATTTTTTAAATATTTTAAACTCAGACTTTACAAAATTAATATAGTGGCATAAACCTATCCTATTTTCGCCCTAGTTATGCATTGTTATAATTCCAAAAACATATTTAGTGATTTCTAAGTTGATATATAATATCTCAATTGGTGTTGAAAATACTTCATTCATTCTTTTGAACTAGTCATTTTTTAGTTTTTTACACATACTAAAATAACCAACGAAATTTTCTACCTTTGATGTTATTATTTGTTTATTTTCTTATAATATTTTAAATTATTTATCATCTCATTTTTCATATCTTTCTCTGTAATAAATAACTAAAAATACTATTGATAAATCAATAATTAATATTATATTAGATTTTAAAAATAAAAATTAAAAAAAAAATATATTATACAAATATGGAAAAAAAACGGAGAGAAGTATAAATTTTTTAATCACGTGCTATTTTTTCTTTTGACTCATTAATGACTTATTATCTTTGTCTTCTTTGTTTGTTTGTTTCGCACACCGATGCTAATTAAATGCTTCCTTTTATGGTTCCTATAAAATTGAGGTGGGTAGAATATAGATAGTGTGACCACATTAAAAAAAAATTATATATCTAATATTAATTATTCCTTATTTCCAACATAATGAATATAAGCAAAAAATAATAATAACAAAGTTAATATATATAATGTTTATTAAAATTTGAGACATCAATTTTTTGGTTGATATTTTTGCTTCTAGAATGAGTATTATTTTCATTTGGTATTAAGTGTCACATTTGAATATTTATTTGTCTCACATTATCTATCAGAAAATGTTAACAATGAAATATTAGTTATTTTTTTCTATTAATATAATATATCTTATTTATTGTATTTCAATGTATTTAATCAATCAACTATCTATTATTAACAAGAGTATTTTAGTAATCAAAATTCATTTTATTGATAAAATCAATATTTTAAACTCAGACTTTACAAAATTAATATAGTGGCATAAACCTATCCTATTTTCGCCCTAGTTATGCATTGTTATAATTCCAAAAACATATTTAGTGATTTCTAAGTTGATATATAATATCTCAATTGGTGTTGAAAATACTTCATTCATTCTTTTGAACTAGTCATTTTTTAGTTTTTTACACATACTAAAATAACCAACGAAATTTTCTACCTTTGATGTTATTATTTGTTTATTTTCTTATAATATTTTAAATTATTTATCATCTCATTTTTCATATCTTTCTCTGTAATAAATAACTAAAAATACTATTGATAAATCAATAATTAATATTATATTAGATTTTAAAAATAAAAATTAAAAAAAAAATATATTATACAAATATGGAAAAAAAACGGAGAGAAGTATAAATTTTTTAATCACGTGCTATTTTTTCTTTTGACTCATTAATGACTTATTATCTTTGTCTTCTTTGTTTGTTTGTTTCGCACACCGATGCTAATTAAATGCTTCCTTTTATGGTTCCTATAAAATTGAGGTGGGTAGAATATAGATAGTGTGACCACATTAAAAAAAAATTATATATCTAATATTAATTATTCCTTATTTCCAACATAATGAATATAAGCAAAAAATAATAATAACAAAGTTAATATATATAATGTTTATTAAAATTTGAGACATCAATTTTTTGGTTGATATTTTTGCTTCTAGAATGAGTATTATTTTCATTTGGTATTAAGTGTCACATTTGAATATTTATTTGTCTCACATTATCTATCAGAAAATGTTAACAATGAAATATTAGTTATTTTTTTCTATTAATATAATATATCTTATTTATTGTATTTCAATGTATTTAATCAATCAACTATCTATTATTAACAAGAGTATTTTAGTAATCAAAATTCATTTTATTGATAAAATCAACATAACAAATTATTTTCTTAACAATTATATGCAATTCAAATGTCTACATTTGTAATGAAGGGAGTATATTTCTATATTATTCTCTAAATATTATTATATTTTCATAATTTCATTCCGTCCAATAATTTTCTTCCACCGATACAATGTAAACTCCGTTATGTTCTTTCCTTTTTTATAGAGAAAAAAATATTAAAAGAGGCACACTTCAGGTTTTATAATATAATTTATGTATAATGTATAAATTGTGAAATGTTAAAATTCAACTCAAAATACGTATGATGATTTAAAATAACAAGTTTTTTAATGTGATTTATTTAGCTCGTATTTAAAAATGGGGTGGGATCGAACTGGTCCAGTAAATTACTGATTGGTCTACTACAACTTACAATAAAGAAGTAAATTTTAAGATAAAAACAAAAAATTATTATGAATAATTTTGAACTGACTAAATTAATGGCCAATTTTTTTGTATTTATTTTACTGCCCTGACTTTAAAAAAATGTCATTTTTGGCCATTAGTTGAGCAAGACATCCTTTTCTTGTTCGATTACTATATGATTACTGTCTTAGGTACAATTCCATGTTTTCTATTTTCTTGGTTTGGAATTGAGTTTTAGAGGTAGGTTATTTTCATTTTAAGAAACCAATTATGCTCTATGTGTTCTGTTTTCTTATTTTGTTCAAAGTGTTACATTATTTTCATTTATTTTTTTTTATATTTATATATTATTTTGATTTTCTATTAAAGTCTAAAATATAATTTGTGGATGTCAAATACTATAAATAGCATCAAGAAAAAATACAAAAGATTTCAAATGACGGTAAGTTTGAACATGATATAAGTTTATTTATTATATTTATCATTTCACTTAGTAAAATATTATGTACTAATGACATTATGGCAAGAGGATCGACTCCAAGGCTTTTGAAGATGTTATCCATCAAGTTGTATTTTGAAGACTTTTTTCTAAATTTGTAGAATGAAGTGGCCGTTGCAATTTTTTTTCTTTCAATTATGATATAATGATGTAACATAATATTGGTTGTGTTTGTTTATATTGGATATGTTTGGTGCAATCCTTTTGTTGGGCAAAATATTGGTTGGTTTATATTTCAAATTAGTAGAAGTTGTTTTTTGTGAAATTGTACATGGATAGATTGCAAATAAGTACCCTTGCGTTTACAGATCATATACCATATCAACGTCTATATCACTAAGTTAACAAGTTATTTAAGGTCCGAAAAAAATTGACAAATATTTTAATAATTAATATAAATTTTTGACTGCATCATGTATCAAAGTTACAATACGCTACACTTTTTATGTATATTAAAAAAATTTAGTAGTATAATTAATGTGTATAATTTATGTAGGACCATTACTAAATTATGTGTGTATTGCACATTCAATATTAACTTTTAATATTCAAAGACAATTTGGTAGTATTTTTTTTGGAATGGTATATAAGCAAAATTAGTTCATATTTTTTAGAATAAAATACAAGCAAAAATCAATAACATATCTCCTATTTAAAAACCAATGTTATTAATTAGGTTTAAATATATTTTTGGTATTTTATCTCTACTAAATATTCATTTTGATCTTTTATTTTATTTTATAATTTTTTTTGTCCTTTAATTTTTTTATAGATAATGAATATTAGTCGTTTTCATCATAATTCTTTTAAACAAATGTACAATAATTGTCATGAACTCTTGAGGTTTAATCTTTGATCAATTATAAAGTTAAGTGTACAAACTTAACGAGGACGAGATAAAAATTCATAGAACTTTGATAAATATCATTCATTTGATGAAGTATGCAAGGAGATCTTTATCAAATGTAAGCCTATTATTTGGTTAAATTGATGTTGTTTTTGAAAAAATATTATAGTAGGCACATATTGACAATTGTTAAAATAAATTTCAATGACTAAATATAGCTATAGTTTTTGTAATGACTCTGAAATAGACTAAAATATATCACTTATAAAAGATAAAGAAAAAAAGATAAAATATCAAAATAAATATTAGATAAAAGATAAATGATCAAAATTACATTTAAGCTTTAAACAATATTGTTAGTATTTTTTTATCAAACTTGTGACTTCTTTATCACTTTCATCTATAACTCATTCGCATTAGCAATCAAATCTATCTATATTCCATAATATAATTTTTTTATATTTTTAATGACAAAATTTCTTAATTATTGAGGATAAGTTAGACAATAAGTTAATTTTTTTTTATTGAAATTGCATAAAATAAATGTTACAATTAATATTTCTTAATATGCATAATTTAACTTTTTTTTCTATTTATAGTTCATTCGTTAGTACAGTTATGTCATTTTTCAATAATTTTTTATGTAGACTATTCTAAAAATAGTATCAATTTATATGTTTTACAAAAAATAGTAATAATACATAATTAAAAAATTATAGAAAATCTGAAATTCAGATAAAAAAAAAAAATACTAAAGTAAGTAGTGGTTGCATGGAGTATTCTAAATTCAAGCAAACCAACCTCAAGTAATATTTAATTTTTTTTTCTACCAAAAAAAAAAGTATTATTTGATTGATGAAATATGAAGAATGTTGTTTGTTTTCTCCATTATCTTACTCCACTTGTGTTGTCGTGTTTGCACAAAGTCCAAACTCACACAACCGAACAAACAAAAAACCATAACTGCTCTCTCTCAAACACACACACATGTTTTACTTTTAAAGTAACAACACTTCTTCTTCTTTCTTTCTTATACAAACCAAACTAAGAAACTACACAACACATTGCAATTTCACCAAAATGCAAACTCAAACTCAAATTCAAATTCAAATGCAAATTCAAATTAAGTTTCATTTCTCCTTCTTTTTCTTTTTCCTTATTACTATTCTTCTTCCTTTTGTAAAACCTGACCTCACTTCCGAACGCGCCGCTCTCTTAACTCTACGCGCCGCCGTACGCGGCAGAACCCTACTCTGGAACACCACCGTCGCCACTCCCTGCAACTGGTCCGGCGTAAAATGCGACCAAAACCACACTCACGTTGTTCAGCTTCACCTCCCTGCCGTCGCACTCTCCGGCGAACTTCCCGCCGGCGTATTCTCCGACCTCCCTAACCTCCACACTCTCAGCCTCCGCTTCAATTCTCTTTCCGGTCCTCTCCCCTCCGACCTCGCCGCATGCACCTCACTACGTAACCTCTACCTCCAGCAGAATTTTCTCTCCGGCGAAGTTCCGGCGACATTCTTCCGTCTGACAAGTCTCGTCCGTCTCAATTTGGCTTCCAATAACTTCTCCGGTCAATTTCCGGTAGGGTTCACGAACCTAACCCGGTTGAAAACCCTATATTTACAAAACAACCGGTTCACTGGTTCTTTAAGTGAGATGAACCGGGTTCAACTCGCTCAGTTCAATGTTTCAAACAACATGCTAAACGGTTCAGTTCCTGAAAAGTTGCAAACTTTTGGTAAAGATTCATTTTTGGGTAATTTCTTATGTGGAAAACCACTTAACCCTTGTGGGGGTGCAAATAGTGGAAATGGAAAACAAAACGGTGCAAATAGTAATTCAAGTGTTGTTGATGAAAATCAAGGGTTTGTGAAGAACAATAAGAGAAGAAAATTATCTGGTGGTGCTATAGCTGGAATTGTAATTGGTTCTGTTGTTGTTCTTTTGTTTGTTGTTTTTGCTTTGATTCTTCTTTGTAGGAATAGGAATGGTGAAAAGACAAGTTCAATTGATGAAGTTGCAGCTACTTTGAAGCATAACCAACATGGTGAAGATGGAATTGAGATTGAGAATGTTGGAATTGGAAATGGAAATGGAAATGGAAATGAAAATGAAAATGGGTTTTCTTCGACCTCGGCCGTGACGGTGGTGAATGGTGGTAGGGAGAAAAAATTGATTTTTTTTGGGAATTTTGGGAAGGTGTTTGATTTGGAGGATTTGTTAAGAGCTTCTGCTGAGGTATTAGGGAAAGGGACATTTGGGACATCTTATAAGGCAGTTTTGGAGGTTGGTCCTTTGATGGTGGCTGTGAAGAGGTTAAGGGATGTGAGTATTAGTGAAAGGGAATTTAAGGAGAAGATTGAGAGGGTTGGTGCAATGGTTCATGAAAATTTGGCACCTCTTAGGGCTTACTATTATAGTAGAGATGAGAAGCTTCTTGTTCATGATTATTTGTCTATGGGAAGCTTATCTGCACTTTTGCATGGTGAGTGAGTTTTACTTTTCATTTTTTCACATGTTCATTCATGTTTCTATATCTTTTAATGCATTTTTGATATCATGATAAGTTTGCTAGAATCACTGTGATTTTGCAAAAGATATTGCACTTAATTTCCTTGTTATGAATTCAAATTTCTTTACTATTTCGGTATTTCTTTTGTCTTAACTCTTGGTTTCTAGAGGAATTGGGTCCTGGTAAT
The DNA here is from genome assembly GCF_000331145.2 of Cicer arietinum. Classification (NCBI taxonomy): domain Eukaryota; kingdom Viridiplantae; phylum Streptophyta; class Magnoliopsida; order Fabales; family Fabaceae; genus Cicer; species Cicer arietinum. Next base: position 25,626,663 of record NC_021167.2, read on the forward strand.
TTGAAGTTCGGACAGGAGGTAAGTGAAGTTTGGCTAGAAATTGTTTCAATTAGGGTTCGAACTTGGATGTCCTCAATCGATTCGACTTTCATTGGAGCTCGGTAACCATTTGAGTTTCTTGCATAGTTGCATTGCATTTCCACTTTCAATTAACTTGTTTCCTTTTATGCATAGTTGCATTACATTTCCTTTAGGATTTATAATATGTCTTGCATAGTTGAGAATCATAATCAGCTTTTAGATCACATTGACCAATTTGTAACTATGTTAAAAATGAAATAGAGCATGACATATTATTCATTAAGATAAATGAACAATGGCAAAATGAAAGCTCATTTTTTTTTTTTATGCAGGAAACAAAGGAGGGGGCAGGACACCACTGAATTGGGAAATGAGATCAAGCATTGCACTCGGAGCTTCTCGCGGCATCGAGTATTTACATTCACAAGGGCCTAATGTTTCTCATGGAAACATAAAGTCATCTAACATCCTATTAACCAAAACATATGATGCAAAGGTTTCTGATTTTGGTCTTGCACACCTCGTTGGTCCTTCACCCACACCCAACAGGGTTTCCGGCTACCGCGCTCCTGAGGTTACCGATCCTCGAAAAGTTTCTCAGAAGGCTGATGTGTACAGTTTTGGTGTATTGCTCTTGGAACTCTTAACCGGAAAGGCTCCAACTCACGCTGTGTTGAACGAGGAAGGAGTGGACCTTCCTAGATGGGTGCAATCGGTTGTTAAAGACGAGTGGACTTCTGAAGTCTTTGATCTTGAACTCCTTAGGTATCAAAATGTCGAAGACGAAATGGTTCAGTTGTTGCAACTTGCTGTAGATTGTGCTGCCACATACCCCGATAACCGCCCTTCGATATCTCAAGTGAGACATCACATAGAAGAGTTGCATAGATCTAGCTTGAAAGAGAGTCAAGACCAAATTCAACAACCTGATTTCATCAATGACTTTGACGATATCGCTTCTCGATGAGTTCGACTCTATCTGACTTACCAACTGATGAACTGTTTTTGAGTAAATCTTTTAGACCTTGAAATTGTAAGGGTCGATCAATTTAGTCCCGTAAATTTATGAAATAGCAATTCAGTCTCTTAAATTGAACAACCTAAGTAAATTTAATCATTTAGCACAACAATTCTAAAAGTTTTATATTTATCTTAACGCAAAAAGAGACTATTTAAGTCAATATGCAAATCTTTTATTGATTTGGATAGATATTAACTAAAGATATATTTTTGATTGATATAATCTTTAATTTAAATGACTGATTTGTTATTTTGTAAATTTGAGGGACTAAATAGTATGATGAATGCAATTTCGAGGAACGAAATGCTGATTTACTAATATCTTTTTCTTGAATCATGTGCTTATGTTGTAACTTTTATTAGCTTGAGCCTCAATTTTCATCAACACCTCAACTTTGTAGTGTCACCTCCTTTTTATCCTCTTTTTCTTCACAATCAATGTCTTAGGGGAATGCATATCTGTTCCATAAGTTATTGGATGTAGATTCTTGTTGATGTAATTATTATTCCTGCTTTAGCATTTACTTTTATTTTTGGTGAAACCTTTTTCTCTGTTGAAAGTGAGATGATATTTAGTTGCTGTCATGTTTGGTAGTACTATTTCATAGTTGACAATTGAATTATTGAGTCTTGTGAACACCTCTAATTGTTAAAAATGGACGATTAATACATAAAACCAACTTTGATTGACTCTTCCTTGACTTGGTATTGGACCAAGATGTGGATGTTAATCCTTAACATGGTTTTACAGTAGTAATTTAAGTTGCATTTGACCGTATTTTTTTTAATATAAAAGTTTATAATGTAACTGTGATTGAAACTGCAATTTAAAATTATGATAAATATAATTTACACTTGTTAACAATTCCTTAAGAGATCTTGGTAAAATTAAAATTAATTTTCAGTGAATTTTGATCCTTAAGTGTACTATTTTTTTTAGAAAACAAAGCATTTCATTTTCTTAAAAGAATACTTTTAGCACAAACTCAGTAAGGGCCTATTTGGATAAATTGTCAAAAAGTTATTATATGAATGTGTAAAATGCTAAAGTGTAATTATTGTCTTGTGGCCATGTGTAAAAAGTTTGTGATGATTTATATGTAGCTTTACAGTTGGAGATAATAGTGATACTGAAAAAGAAAGGAATAATTTTTGTAGCATGAGAACTATCACTCTCTCTCCAATCCTCCAATAAAAGTAAACAATCTCTAAACTCTATGTGTAATGAAAACAAAAAATTTGATATATTTATTTATGATATTGTATAAAATATGATATCTCTAACTCTATATTTGACAAATGTAATACTGTATAAAATATATGATATTGTCTGTTTTATGGTGTATTTAAATATTTATTTATGAGTAATAGTTTGTTAAAGATAATATTTATAATATTATTTAAAATATTGAAACAATTTTTTATGTGTGCAAATATAAGTGATGTTTATTAAAATAACACTACAAAGAAAAATAGAAGTTTTTTAAGGTTCAAATCTTAAATAATAATAAATAATAAAATTTATATAATAAAAATATTAGTTACACAAATGTCAAGTCAAATGAAAATTCAATACAAAATGTAACCAAATTCTATAATTGTGGTATTTTGGATGGAGATCAATTTCAATTATTTTAACTATTATTTTTATCTAAATAATGATAATGTGAAATAGAATTTTTAAATAATTATTTGATATGGTCAAGAAATTTCAAGAGCGAATTGCCAAAAATTATAGGTTTGTGGATATTTAAGACATTAAAAGTTTCAAGTAAATAGTGAAATTATTAAATGTTACTGAAATGGTTAGAAATAGTGAAGTGGTTAAAAGTTATTCATTTCTAAATATTTAATGTTATTAATCTTTATATTGTTTCGATTATAATTTGTGTTTTTTTTTTAAATTATATAAACAAAAAAAAGATTGTGAGAGACACATTCAACATCATAGGAAAAACTCACCTCGTAGGTAATGATAGTTATATATTATCTTTAAAGATAATTGACAACATACCAATAATATTATTGAAGTATATGTGAATTAAGAATATGTTACATAAATGAGTGTGGTTTAGTTACATTTCATATAAGGTGGTTGAAAAATAATAGAACTTGCATTGTGACGCTTTGAAAATATTGGATGGTTTGTTCTTTTATATATGAGTTATAGAAATGAAATGTTTGATGAGTAATCAGAGTCTTATAAGTGTATTGATCGGTTATTGGGTGATAAATTAGAGTTGAAATTGCAAAACATATGCTATGAAAGAAATGTACTCAATCGAATGGATAGGTGAAAAGGTTTCTTTTGCATATTGGTGAAGTAAAATAAAATGTAAGTAGAGGAAATAATGTGTTTTAGAATATTCCACATCAAATTTTTATGTAAGTAGAAGAAATAATGTGTTTTAGAATATCCCACATAAATTTTTTTTTGAGTCAGACAAATATTCAAGTATGTGATATAAATAAAGATGAATTGTAGCTAATATATTTTGGACATCATTGTAAATTGTATTATTAATTTTAATAACAAACACGGATCAATTAGTTGGATACTCCATGTCAACAAAACTTTGGTAGTCTTTATTTTTTCTTCAAAATAATTGGTGTTATATTAGTAAAAAAAACTAATTGGTGTTATAGAAATTCAAATTATATTGTATTCTTACTTTCCAGTTATACCCTTAATATAATTAAGATTATTTATGTTTACCAGATATTTTGTAGTTGAGTATATATATAGTCTTTACATTGAAAAATGAAAATTTATATCACAATTAATGATAAATATAAGGGAATTTAGTAAAATATACATCAACTAAATTACATTTCAACATATGTACAAAAATGTTAAACTACCAAAGATATGAAATAGAGGGAGTACTATGCACCTAGTGTAAAACTTGGAAAGTCTATATTAGTTGGTAATGTAAATGTACCTATCATAAGCAAATACATTCTTATCCTTGATGCAGATTTTGAAATTCAAATATCAAACCAAAAAATTTATCTCAAGTGAATACAAACCAAAATTGTCTTGCCAAAAACAAGCTATCAAAATTGTAACTTTATGGTGGGACCAAAATAATACATAGTGGAGTGGTACTGCGATTCAAAGTAAGCATTTATGATATATAGTGGTCCTACTGTTTCCTCATTGTGGTGCATCACTGCATTGCCATATTTTGTTGGTATGAGTGATCTAGACCACTCTTTGATGCTTCTTTTTTGTTAAGATTTTGAGGTGATATATTCAAATAAGGTTGAAAACAAATGATGATATGATGAGGAGAAACAAAGATTGCAATCCCATTATTTTGCTACATTGGATGCTTTTGCCCATTCAACCATTGTTGTCTTATTCTATGCAATTGTCTAGGAAAATTAGTGGAATTTATATAATGGCAAGATCACAAACATTGGATCAGTATCTCTTCTTTCTTCACAACTTTAGACTGATGGATTATATTGCCACTATGTGGATTTCTCAATAATTTAATATTTACTCTCTATGATGAGATACAAACAAAAATAAATAAATTATTATTTTTAATTTAAATTTATTAATATTTTATTTAAATTTTTGTCTATATTTCATTTCTTAGGAAATACTCAAGATTGTCAACTCAATTCAAGAATTACAAAGATTTAAAATAAATTTACTTAGCAGTGACAGATTTAGATAAATGAAAATGTTATCTTGTATAAAAAAAAAAATTGTTATTTTACATAATAGTGAAAGAATTATTTCTCCCATTGCATGCAAGAAAACAATCGTTGACATCCATTAAACTGCCCAGTCATAAACACACTTTAATAAAAATTTGTAAGCAAGGATATTTTTAATGTTCTTCGTCCAAAAGTCATAATGAATTAATAAAATAATTAGAAACTATGTCAGCAAGCTTATGGCTTCAGCTTGTAAATGGTTAAATTGATCGTTAAGGTAGTGAGATACTCGAAGGGGACTCAATAAGAAATTTCACATATCAATTTTAGATATATAAGTAAATAATATTACAGTGGCCTGAACAAAATGGGATGTATTCTCATTACTAGCATATTAGGGAAGTACATTACAGAACACTGTGAGGAAAGGTAATGTGATATGCATTTTACAATTTACAGTCCTCAATTCATACACAAAATTAACCGACATATTGAAACTCCTCACTATTGTGTCCTGTAACCTAATACACAGAGTACATCCTGAACCACTTTGAGTCTCTAAATGTCTGCAAAATCCAACAATACAAATTAGATCAGCAAGAACACATGAAAGACTTATGTGATACAAAATACAAAAGGCATTTTGAAATAAAATGTTTTCTGCAGAATCATACATGTACAAGGTATACAAACAACAAAAAGATTTATATGCCTCCCAATTTGCTTGCATCATAGGTCGAAAATCATATTCTGGACTTTGACAGAAGATGAGACAGCTATGCACTAGAATTTGTTGAGGGATCATCTTTCCATCCCTTGGTGAGATCGTAATTGATTGATGCGAGCTGAGAGAGATTCTGAGAAGCAAACAGAATTATGAAAACATTAACCACAATCACAAATTTTAGGCAAAAATCGATGATGTGTGTAGCATAAATAGCAAAAGACCAAAAAGAAAATGTCGAAAAGATTATCAAACAAAATATGTCAAAAAAGTTAGGAGGCTTGGGGAGAAGCTGTTCTTCTTATTCATCCCACAATAAATACAAGTCTAAGTGATAAGAAAACAACGACCATATACCATGCAACATTCATGAAAGTTACTATAATTATTTAGGTTATAAATAAATAGAATAAGATTTGAGGGAATTACCTTAAAGGAGAAATTACTAAAAGAGTAATTAACAGAAGAACTAGAATCAAACTCCGCAAGACCCCCACATTCGTCGCCCTGTGTATAGATATATTAACAAAAGGAAGTCAGCTCACAATACTTAAACAGTCCGTATTTTACATTTAGCATTGTCAATAAATGCAGTACCACTTCATCATGACGATTGCTTAGGCAACTGCTGCTGCCACTTAAGCTATCAGCATCACTGGAATCTTCCATATCACTTGCAGGATATGGGAGGCCATCAGAAGTATTCCATGAGTAGCGACTAGTGAAGTAACTGGTGTCTAGAGCGCTCTCAGAAGCAGGAACAAATGCAGCCTGCAAAATCAAGTGATTGACAGTACAATTAAATATTAAGAATAAAATTTGTCTCTGGTGAATTATCATGGGTTGCTTTTGGGTACAATAAATTCAGAAAGAATCGATTGTAAAATAACTGATTTTTATATAATTGAAATAAAATGAAATAAAATATTTGTGGTTGGTAATGATATTTTCAAAGTGAGTTTAGAAGATTTGACTTTGGATACAACCTTTGGTCCTATACATAAGAAAATGTTTGGAATTTTATTGGTCCCAAATTGAAGAGAAAGACATTTTAAGATGCCTTAATTACTTATTTTACTTTTATAGCCTTATTCTATATTTAGTAGAAATGAATTTATCCTATATAAGTGTATCTCACTATTCCGCAAGCACATTAAATATAGGATCATATTTGGAATAAACCATCATGTTTATAGCATTAAATGATTTCATTGGTCTTTGTATTTTTTTTTACTTCTTATATATATATATATATGACCAGAGGGAGTAATAAAGTAGGAACGCTTCTGAATTATAAATGCTGGGAGTTTTGTGGATCCCAAATCTAGAATCAATTCTACTTGTTTTAAAAGCTAAAAAGTTTCACTTTTTCCCACAATCAATTCTACTCGCCGCAGAATTGAATTACTTTTAATCTCCAAATGCAAACAAACACAATGAGAACCGTTGAAACATAATTTACTTGATAACAACGACTATTTGGACATTCTATCCAAACATGCAATTTACATACCTTCTGCCTGGCAAGTGTGTCCCAGTTTATATCCTTAAAGAAAACATGTTGCTTCACCTGGATTATTAAGTGCCTATCAGTCTAACATTTGAAAGGAAAAAAAATATCATAGAAAACAAGCATCTGTGATTATAAGATACAAAATATTATATCACCTCTGATGCCCCTCTGGCTCCTAGTCTTTGATTAGGATCTTCTGTCAATAATCTGAAAATAGAACATATTAAGGTTTACATATTGCTTAGTAGTCCTAGTTAGTATGTCAAAGGCTTTCTTGAGACACAGATTGCTATACAAAATATGTCACTATGTCAGCAAAGGCCATATTTGAACTAACATATAGCAAATACACTCAAGTATTTAAACAAACACAGAATCGATGTTACAAATTATGTAGTTTAAAAAAAAAAATTCGTAATACATATATGACAAGAACAGTAATGTACAAATAAAACATAGCATGTTCATTACCGATCAATAAGATCATGTGCTTCAAAACTCATTTCTTCAGGAACTTCAGGCCAAGGTATCTTACGATTAAGAATATTATCAAATATAGTCTACAAACACAAGAAATTACATAATCTGTAGTGAGAATTCAATAAACTACCAACAGAACAAAAATATAAATATTCACCACACAAAGAAGCAAGGTATAAACCTGCGGATGCTCTGCATTGAAGGGTGGAATACCGACAAGCAACTCAAATAAAATGACTCCAACAGACCACCAATCCGCAGTATACCCTGCAAAATTTGAACAAACATTTTGCTGGTGTTATGTTTGCAATAATAAATCAACAAGAAGAATACCTGACAACATTCACAAGTACATAATGTAATAGTAAAACTACTACTAAATCAACAGGCTACTGTAATAGCAAAAGGTTCATTTAATTTCATTACTTCACTCTAATAACCCTTCCATACAGTTTAGCATCATTAAGAGTTTATTTAAACAGAAGATTTACTTTATTCCTTAAAAATATCCATGATAGAGATAAGTTTAATCTACATTTTAGAAGATGAAAAAGAAAACAGAAAACAAACCACCTTAAACATAAAAACGGGACTATACGAACCATGTCCAGTTCCTAAAAGTATCTCAGGAGCTAAGTAATCAGGTGTGCCAACAGCGGAACGCTTCTTCCGTCGTTCCCTTTGATCCTCAGATGTAGATGTATAAGATTCATCCTCCCCAAGTAGGGATGTCCCACTCACTGCTGGACCAGACAAATCATCCGTGCTGTTGATGAGACCAACTTTTGAAAGTCCAAAGTCTGTTAACTGCAAAAGTAGATACAGGAAAAAAGAATTTAGTTGACTAGCTGAGCATGCATAAAGTATAGACTATATTCGAGAGAGCCACAGGGCACAAGCAATTCGAAACTCAAGAGGATACAATGTGAAAGTAAACCAGTCAGTAGTTACCTTGATGTGACCATCATGTGCAATCAATAAATTGTCAGGCTTCAAGTCACGATGAACCACACGCAGTGAATGCAAATACTCTAATGCAAGCACCTACAGTTGGATGAAAAGTTTGTATTATAATACAATGAAATAAAATATCATTTTACATCTTCAGAAAGAGTGAGGAGGAGTGAACGCCCATAATTACCACTTCAGCAATATATACACGGGCAACTTCCTCATCGAGACAACCTAAATTCCTTAGTAACGAATACAAATCACCGCCATTAAGATACTCCATGACAAGATACAAGTTCTCACGACATGTAAAAGAATAGAAAAACCGGACCTGATAAAATTAAAATAAATGTTAGAACAAGGTTACCATTTCTCAAAGCAAAATAGAAATGGAATATCTAACAAGTTAGATCCACTCACCACAAAAGGATTGCGCACTGTAATTAAGATATCACGTTCTGCTAATATACTTTCTACAGCATTCTTACGGATCATATCTGCCTTCTTAAGAACCTGTCGCAAACAGTTAAATATGATAAAGAATTAAGCTTGAAAGCATAAAACAAGAAATAGAAACAAAATTACAACACAGTAAGTTAAAGGTATCCCAACAAAGCAATATCCCAAAAATGCATTGCAATAAAACTAAAATTGCCTTGGAAGCAAAAGTACAATTGAAAGATGAACATGACAAAGTAATAAACAACGCAATACCAGAATAATTAGTACAGATTACTTTCCAGAGAGGAAAGGAAAATTAGCAAAATAATGAAGAAAAAAACATGGTCAGACTCTGTTGGAAGAATGTAATGTAGATTCTAAAAATTCATACGGAACACTGCCTGCAGAATATGAAAGATACATTATTCATTGACATATAAGTTTTAATAAAACACCACACACAAAATTCAACAGACAGTAACCCAATATTATTAAACAACTCTTCTAAAAGCTACATGAATGAGCAGCAAAAACAGACACTCGGAATGAAATGTGTGGACTAATGGATGTTCATATGTATCAAACATGCAAAACAAGCTTAGGTACCTTTATTGCGAAAAGATCACCAGTTATCCTCTTCTTAGCCAGGAAAACCCTTCCAAATGCCCCACGACTGATAGGTTTTATAATCTCAAAGTCATCAATAGAGGTACGATCCTTTGAAGAGTGAATTGGGCTTGTTCTCAAGCTGCGAACCACATCATCTTCCAAGATGACATCATCATCAATTACAGGGCTCTCTATATCTATCTTTTCGACATCCACCATCTCAGTAAGTTGCAAATACTTCTCCCTGCAAAATCAAATTACAACTTAATAAGAATAATCGTCGACAAATTGCAAAGGACAACCCATAAAGTTCATATTGAATTGTGGCAATGATGGGGCGAGTGGGGGTCCAAGGGGTATAATGATACCCTCCAGATTTTTAAACTTCAGATATAATCCGGGCCAGACCAAAAGGCACGACTTAGTAAACAATTTAAATTTCTACATGCATAACATGTGCAAGAAGTCTAATTCATAACTAATATTTTCTTATGAGTAAAAGAATATATAACTAGGTTTAGTACAAGAGGTACAGATCAGCAAGTGCAACTAGCATACTAACATCAGCTGGTCTGATCATTAGAAAAAATCATATTTTACATCAAAAGTGTCTTCAACTAGAACTTACACCAAAATTTATTCATTGAGAATTCACTCACTGAAGTTCAATGTTCGCTAGGAGCGCCTTATTATTAATAAGGCACTGTCATTATAGAGACATGTTGCATAATATATAACAGAGAAGTACTAACCGAATTAGCTTTTCAATGCGTGTTCCAAAGGTTTCCACAGTAAGTGCATCGAACTTCCTTCGTTCTACAACAACCCTCAAGTCATCTAGACAAGATAATAAATACGACGCTGTGCGATCATCATCCAGACTAACATTGGCTGCACACCGCGCTATATCAGCAAGTTCATTCATCTACAACAATCCAAAAAATATAGTAGGCTGGTTTAGAGACAGTTATAATCACTGGATTGTGCATCACCAACATCAAACACAACACAGTGCTGAACACATAGGGAAAACCATTTGATACAAAATGCTGAATTTAATGGATAATGACATCCATGGCATAATTGGTTTAGGACAACAAATTAGAAATAATAGTCGTATATAAAAGAGGTTAAAATAAAAGCTTGCCTGTGGCAGATCATCATGTTCAGAATAAGCACCCTTCCCCGCCAAGAGCAAGTCAATCTGACTTGTCCTTGGTGTCATTAAAGGAGACCTAGGAGTCATGCTCCCTGCAGATGATGTTGTCATACCTTGGTCAGACTTGGGACCAAAACGAGTTCTGCATGATATAAGTGGTAATCCCTTTAGGTCATCCATAAAAACTGAATTTTCGGTTTCAGGGAAACAGTCTAGCATATCCGCTGAGCCTCTGCGAGACCAATCACTAAGTTTAGGGGAAAGAGCATCAGATTCTTCAGTCATACTTGAATTTGACACTTTTGCTACATCAGGACTTCCAACCATCTGTTGGGAATCCTTCTGAGTAGATGATTCCATCATCTTTTCTAGTGTTTCAGAAATTCTGACAAGGCGCTCATTGACACTCAGACCCTTCTGATCACATCTGTCAGCAACTGCACAAATCCTTGAATGATCTTCAACATGTGAAGTAGGTACATCCTCTTCACATATTCGACAAATTATTGAATTTTCCTCACTGTTATTCTGCTGATCTCCCCAGTAGCCCCAGGAAACTTTGTGTTGGTGCTTAGAAGCATGGTCATGAGAATCTTTGACAGCAAGAAGCTCAGATGGCTTGGCAACAGAGAGATCTATATCAGAAATGAATTTTTTATCTGATGTTTTCAAAGGTTCAACTGTCCCATAATTTTGGTCTTTCAACTGAGCAGTTTCTTTTGGGCTTCTTCCTGATGGAGATGGGAATTTTTTCCAAGAAGCCATTCGATTTCTGCCCGAAGGAGACTCGGAGTTTTTTGAAGAATCATCATCAGCAGGCGGCAGCTGAATTTCTGGTTTCGTAGTACCTTTCTTCCAATTCAAGGTATTCTGCTCTTGGCTATGAGCTTTTTTTAATGAAGCTTTTGAGATCTTTAAAGAACTAGAATTTTTGGGATCCCTTCCCACACTAGGAGGAATACATTTTCCAGTAGTATGCAAGACTCTGGACTGACGGAGATTGAAAACGTGTTCATCCTCAGCCAAGGCACTTTCCTTGTGGAATTGCAACAACCTAGTACACCGTGTGAGAATGAAAAGCATTCGAGTGTGAAGCTGCTTTAGCGTCCCTGGAGGTAGCTCTTGACGTCTGTCATCCAAGTCCTGAACTATGCTTTCACACTGAAGCCAAAACTCCCCAGATGAAGTCATAGCACAGCGCCTGGCCAAAATTAGCAAGTCCTCAATTGTCTCTTGCCATTCAGGATGAGTATCTGCATTTTTTTCAAGAACTCCAACCAGGTCTGCTGCAAAAATAGCCAGTTCAGAGTTCACCTCTTCCTTTTCTTTATCAAATTTAGCCCTAATGACAACCAAGATCTCCTGCACATAAAGAAAAGCAAATTCATTTTAAAGTAATGTTTCCTACAACACAAACCATAACCTCCACAATACAATGTAAAATGGAAAGTAAAGTACCTCAAGGTTATTATTTAATCTTCGAGGCTTCCAAAATGGAAAGGGCCGGACACCTTTGGAATTTAACTCATGGGAAAAACTCTTGATATCACCAGGAAACCTCTTTCCGGGGGCACTTGTGACACGTAATATAGCTTGAAAACGAGGAGATTCAGATTCTTTCGGATTTTCAAAATCATATGCTGTCTGGAAAGGGAACAATCAGTCTTTTTGCCATAACACATGAACAGAGTACAAAAACTAATTCAAACAAATTCAATTTAATCAAATCAATTACAAAAGATATCACACGCTCCACACCCTGCAGTACCTCTGGAGTGCAAACATCTTCACTTCTTAAGTCTCCAGTCTGAGTCTGTGATGATGCCTGTGCTCCTGTTTAAAGTAATATGATGAGCGAAAGAAACATTTTGGTATTAAAAACAGCATACTCAGCAGTAAGTCCAGAAGTCATACTGTGGATATTGGGATCAATTACCATATTTAGTCACAGTAATATTTCAGTAACAAAAAATAATAATATTTGTATAACTTCAAAAAAAAACATATTTTAGTAACATTTAGTTGTGTATTTCTTCCCTCAACCCCCACCATGGCAGGAGCTTTATGGTACTTCAACTATTATCGTTACGTACAAATTTATTTATCTTGATCAGAGGTTGGTTATTTCACAAAGGTGTTAAATTCTGAACAGCATCTACTTTGCTTGTCATATATAATATAAGTGATGAAACAGCTAAGAAGAAATTATTTTCAAAGCAAATTTCTAGCCTTCTTGTGTTTAAACTTAGTGTCTCTTTCTATGGGGTCTGATGCCCTAGTTTTCTAACTGCTTTTTAGTCAAAACACGAGGAAGCCAATTAAATGCCAGGAAACCAGCCATTTCAAATCCTAATTGACTTATATCAAATCCAAAAAACTGGCTGCAACTTATGAGTTTTTTTATGCCTGATCAGATTCTGTTTTTCCAACCTCACTGGTGTTCAAATTAGTTGCCCAGTCACTTGATTAAGTCAAACCCGACCTAGTTTTTTAGGTCAACACTTGATTAAGTCAAACCCGACCTAGTTTTTTTCCATGGTTTTCAGTTATTGCAGCCAAACCTCATCTACTGAAAAAGACTACTATACTTTCAGTGTTTTCAATTAAAATTTTTTTTTTCAAAATGTAGTGATTTCAGTTGGTCTGTATTCCCCCAACAATTTCACAAAAAGTGTCATTTAGTCGTTAAATGATTAAATAAAATAGTAGCAATATGGTCCCCTTCTAAATATGATATGTCAAAAGGAAAAGTATATGTTTTGTAATATGAAGATTTTATAATTTTTCTATTTGAACTACACAACTTTTCTCCTTAATGAAGGCTGGTCATAATGTATGCTTAATAATTCTAATCTGCCAATCTTATTGATAACGCCTTTGAAATAATATAAATCAAATTGATGGTACCGGTACCCAGGATTATCCCAATACATATCATCATACTTGCAACTATATATATGAACATTATGTCATTAATATACAAGTTTTATAATAATTTGTACCAGTACTACAAATAACACTTAGAAGTATGGAGAAACAAGACTTTATTTCCAAATTCCAATGCCTGGGAATTCAATTGATAATTTTTACAATCCAAACTGAGAATTGCAAAGAGATTAGGCTAGTTACTTTTTTAATTCTATAGAATTATAATTTTAATTCTAACAGGCCTTCCAAGTCAAATTCCATGCACCAAACCAGACAATTTCCGATAATATATATTATGTGGGTGAGGAAGACTTTTCTCCCCAAGAACTGTTTTTCCCTCAAAAGTACCCTCTTAAACTCACTTGCAATATCAATATGGTCCTGTTTGTCTGACAAAATTGAACTTCGATTTGAGCCTCAGAATTAAAACTGGACCTCCGAATTCCAAATAACTTGTGGTGTATATCAGAATTACAATTCCAATTGTCAACACAATTTCATGGAATTAATAAATAACAAGTTTTTAATACTTTCACCTCTGATAATCGAAATTTTAAATTACAATTCCAAGCAAAAAAGGTGAAAGTTAAAACAAGTGTGTGTTTGATTTTTAATAAAAAAATAAAAAAATAAAACAAGCATGACTTTGCACATCTTTTGGGGAGCATCTAGGGGTTCTATCTACCACCCATTTGAATTGGATTCAAAATAGACTATTATTATTAATTGATCATTTTCTTTGATGCATGCACAGTTGCACAATCCAGCAACCACTTTTATCATGTACTCTTCTTCCTTCCCCTCTCAAGTATTGAAGCCATGGCTCTTTCTACGTGTGAACTTGTAATTCCATCCAATAGATAACATCTCTTAATAATCCGATAAAGATATTACTACCCGGTTTACTCGCTAGAAATCAGAATAATTCCTTCCATATTCCTTAGCATAAGCACTTATCATAAAAGTGTTTATGTATAAGCTATATTTCTATAACAAATAACAAAAGATAAAATAAAGTCAAACTATTTCAATATAACCTATGTAAGCTATTTTCACAAGTTATCTTAGAGAGCCTAAGAAAATAAGCTAAAAATAACTTATAGACATGTCATAAGTTTTTGCTATAAGTTCTCTCAAACAGTCTTACATGTGTGTGTTTATACCAATAGATAAGCTCAAATAAGTAAATTTAAACAAAGCTAAACCATTCTTCAAAACAAGTTAATAATGCCTCTAGACAAAAACATTAATCAAAACTTACCAAACTAAGATCACAATGGACTTAACTGACTACAAAACTATGAAATCCATTTTATATCCATAATTCTCTTTCATAAGTAGGCAAACACATTCCCATACCATCATCACACATCACATAATCATCACCAAACTACCATCACCAATGTCATCATCCATTACAAAAAAGGATAATCTTAATAACAGATTATAACACAGATTAGCACTAATCATACCTGCTTCAGAAGAGGATTCACCATTCTGTAACCGCGACGGCGGCAACACGACCGGACTCTGTTCCGTCGACTGCACACCACTCCCCACCGACATACCATCCAAACTACTCCCATTATCAACACAAACATCAGTTCCCAAACCTTCCCGAAACCCTACTCTATTCTGACTCCCTACATCCTTCTTCTTCCCAACACCAGGCCTCGAAAGATTACTAGCACCAAGCGCCGCCGCAGCTCCTCCTTTATCACCTCTAAAACCGAAGAAACTCTCCTGCGGTAACGGTCCCGATCTCGTCTTTATCCTATTCAATCCTAACGACGAAGCCAAAATCGGCGAAACAGAAGCCGCTGCCGTCGACGAAGAAGAAGAAGAAGAATACGGCGACGTCAACGGTAACTCCTTCACCTCCATCGCCGTCGCCGGACTCAATTTCTTCAAACCGGAACGAGAGCGAGATTCCAGCAGAATCTCACTCTCCTTTCCCTTAACAACATCTTTCTTCTTACTTCCATCTTTAACCAACGTTTTCCGGCTAGCAGCGGAGGCTCCAATAATTCCTCCACCTCCTCCGCCACTTGTGGTGGTTCCGGCGGTAGAAGTTAGGGTTTGAATAACGGTTGATTTAGTTTTTTTCTTATCGGATCTAGAAGGAGAATTCGAAGAGATTGATCTAGGACTGTTTGAAGAAGCATCTGGACTTGAAGTATCAGATTTTTTGGAAGAGAAGAATCTTCCTTTAAAGACCATGTTTGGTTGTAATAATGATTAACTTCTAACACTAGCATGTGCAGCATGTTCATGCTGCTACTACCAAACGCGACATTTTATTGAATCGTGAATTTTTAGCTTTTTCTTTTTAGGTTTAGTTGAGAAAAAAGAGCGTGTTGGAATTCGAAGAAGAGAAGCGATTTGTTCGGGATTGAATTTTGGATAGAGAAAGTGAAAAAAGAGCGTTGGTGTTAGGTTGATTGTGGACTTTAGGAAGAAGAAGAAAAATGTATGACTTTTTTACATTATAAAAGGAAATAATTTTTATTAAAAGAAAATATTAATTGTCATACATATTTGTAGACTATGAAAAAATCACAACTATTTGTACATAGTTACAACTATTCATAAAGAAATTGAAAACAGTTATGGTTAAAAATAATGATGACATAAAAGAGATTCCATTTTCAATTCTCTGACGTTGAATTGAAGACTTGTTATATATATATATGACTTGGATCAAAGTTTCACCAAAAAAAGATGACTTCCATCAAAGTCTTTGAATGAAAATAGTCTTTTAATGAATATATTTATTTTTATAATAATTTTAGAGAATGTTATGATTTGTATTTTTTAATTTTATTTTTTAGTTTCTTTATTTTTATTAATTTTTTTATTTTGATTTTTTAAATTTTTTTATATATTACTTGTTTCTCATACTTTTTTTTTATTACTTTACTTGATTTTTTTATTGATTGTTAGGTTCTCTAAAATAAAATTAGTATCTTTTTAATACCTACTAAAGGCAATTACCTATATTGAGGTTTTGTTAAAAAAAGCTATATAAAAATATATTTTTTATTTTCTATAAAATTATCATGCATGTAATTTTAATTTTTGGTGTCAAATTAACATGTATTTTTTAATTAATTTAAATTGAAAAAAATTATATTAAATTTATTCAAAGATATAATTTTTTTATTTATTTTTTTGAAATAACTATTTATAATATTATAAATATATTTATAAAAATGCATTCAAAATTCTTAAAGTTAAAATACACTTAAATATATTTTATTTCAACCGAAACTAAAATAAATTACTTAATAACTTTATGACGACTAAAAATTATCTTTTTATTATAAAAATCAAAATTAAAAATTATAACATTTAAAAAATATAATTAACCATTAATCTACCACATGTTTTTAAAGTGCAAAAAAGTTGTAAAGTTACTTCTCCATAGGTGTGGCAGCATTTAGTGTTACCAACTTACCCTAGGGGTAATGCTAGGAAGTGCTTAATGACAAAATGTTTTGTGCAAGTGCATTTGTCACATTAACGTACTTCTCGATAGTTGTGACACCATTTAACGTTAACAATATCAATCTCGTGAACAATCTCCATGATAAACTAGACAACATGTTTTTTTTTCTAGTGTAAACGGCATGTAAACTTGATTATTGATAAATGTGACACCGTTTAAGGTTACAAAAACAATTTCATGAACAATCTTCAAAATAAATGAGGCAGCATGTTTTTTTTATGTGCGTCTGCCATTAAAATTGCTTCTCAATAGTTTTGACACCATTTAGCACCTGTATATGAATGTAAGCTTCCTTTCAATTAATTATTCTTATATTGGGAGAAAATTTGGAATTAACTCATTTCTACTATTAAGTTAAAGTTGACGAAAATAGTGGTATTTTGTCCTTAGACAAAAAGATTAAACATAATTCGTGATATGTAAGATATAATTTGTATATCATTAAGAATAATTATGTTGTAAACCATCTAAAAAATAATAATATTTTCTCTATGAGAGTTATTTGGATTTATAACTTCAGATTGTATTATTGCATATTCTTTTTTAGAGAAACAATCAACTTTGTAGAATGTTCAATAGTGGTGGAAGGAGTTCCTCAAAATATTATTTGAGTCTAAACAGTTATAAAGAATGCTTGTATAAAGTTGGAGAGGCATGGAGAATATTTGTGGAAAGTAAAAAAGGTTTAGAGAATACTTATGGAAGTTTGAAAAGTCTAATAATAAGTAGTCTTAATAAGCATAAAGAATATTCGTTAAATTTTAAAGAGGTTTAAAGAATACTTGAAATATAAAGATAGAGTAAATAATATCTAAAATTAAAAAAGGCAGAGTAAGAAAAATTTGTGACCTGAAGAGACGTAGAGAATACTTGCATGTCATTTTGATAATAGTTGAAAAATTATTTCAATTAAAAGGTAGCAATAGGTGATTATAAACTAGTAAAAATAATTGTAATTTTTTCCCCTTATATATATATTTTTTTGAAATGAATTTAGTGAAACATTTAACTAAAATAAAAGAAAATATTTTATTAAAGTAGATGATTAAAGAAAAAGTTTTAAAGAAAACACAATTTAAACCCTCATTTCTTATATTTTGTATCACCTTTATTTACTTTGTGAAACTGTATTCTATTTTTATTTTTTAAGATTTATATAAATTTTATTTAGTAACAAAATATTAAAAATAAAGATTTCAAAAAATTATTTTTATTATTTTCATAAATATATCTTCAATAACTAACATTTTCATATATTATGCATAACATTATTTCACTTTTAACATTGTTTCACTTCAACATTATTTCATCAAGACAAAAATATAATATTTTTACATATTAAACAAGGCCTAAATTTTCATTTTATAAATTTTAAGTTGAGACAAAGCGGAAAATATTTTCGATAATTAAAAGTACATATTGTTTTAGTTTTCTTTTTTGGTCAACAAATTTTTTATTTTCTCAAAATGAGTCTTAGCAAATTCATACACAAAAATAGGCCCATTAAGGCTTGTGCACGTGCTTCTTAAAATAAAAAATGACCAAGTCTTAGAAGCTAAAATGATGTATGAAATAATAAAACTTAAACTTTGATACAAAAACTATTACAATTCAATTTGAAACTCAAATAAAACAAGGATGCTCTTCAATACCATTGCTAGAAATCTAGTCCTCCCCAAATTTCTTTGCTCTTGTTCATCCACCGAATTATCTAATTTAAAGTTAATTTTTTTACTTAAAATCACTATTTTTAATTATTTTTTCCTTTTATTTTTATCTAAATAAGTAAATTATAAATATATTTAATTGTTATTTTGTGATTTCGTTGTCTTAATGTGGCATCGTTTTATTTTTCGTATTGGTACGAGATTCGTCTAATTCAAATTGATAGATTAATTTTGAACTAATGCAAATTAGTCAATAATTTTAATGTTACATATCCAAATGCATGAATATTTTAGACATTCCAATTTTGTTATATTTGTAGCTTTGTCTTATTTGTAAGTATTTTACCGTTTTATGTTTTTAACTTGAATGTTGGGAATTTATTTATAAATTTACCATTTTCAATTTTAGTGATTTTGAATTTGTATTATTTTTTATCGATTTAGTTTATTTATTATTTAAATGAATAAATATTGTTTTTTAGTAAAAAAAACTAAATTGCTCTAAAAATTCTTTTGAGAAGCAGCTTCGACTAGCTTTTCATAAAAGTTATTTTTTATAATTAATTTTTCTAAAAAGCTATTTTAATTATAATGAACAAACATAAAACAACTTTTTTCTATAAAAAAAAAATGTCTAACAAATAATAATATCAAAATTATTGAATATTAAAATTAAATATTTTTATAGTCAGTAACAAACAAATCCTTAAAAACAAAATCAAAACATATCAAAATCATCTCTAAATATCTAGAATCAATTTTTGTTGGCATCTAAAGTTCAAACCAAACAACATACACTAACTCAATATCACTTGAGTGAGCATCTTAGAAGTTTTCTTAATGTCCAAATCAGTCTCTATAACAAGACAATCGCATGGATCATGTTTGGTTTTTTTTAGTTGGAAATGTTGCCAAACCACGTTTGGGGAAAAGTTGGATCATGTGTAAGCACGTTGCTCTCTCCTTACAAATGGAGAAGGAATCCTTGGATCACATATGGGCCAACCATTCTAAAAATGGACTTGAAATTAAACCTGGGCCATTGGACTTAAGTGGAATAAAAACCCACTTTTTGAATATGTCTTGTCATAAAAATGTTGCAATTATAATTTTACTTTATTTTTTAATCAAGCAAAGTTTATAAGCATAATTTAGGGGAATCCAAAAATGTTATTTAAGTCTATCATTGACTCATTCACCATATATCATCACAATATCAATTAATAGTATTGAATTTAAGGATCTCCAAAAGGTTTTTCTTCATTATTTCGCATATTTATAGAGAGGTAATTGTTGTTTTAACAAATTTTCTGATCATGACGTTAAGTGGTGGAATAATGTCTTTGGCTTTATTAGGGAGGATTTTTTTTGTAATAGATATGATCTATCTTTCTTCAATTTTAAATAAATTTTTGTTAGAAATTTTGCACTCTTTTGTCATTCACGGTAATTTTGTCTCTTTGGATTTTTCTAGTAAGATTTTTAATGTGACAGAGACAGTTTTTTTGTTGTTGTTTACTTGGGTTTCAATGCGGTCCATCAAGTTTATTATGTATTTTCTCATTTGTTAAAATGAATTTATTAGGGTGATCCAAATGATATGTGACAATTTAGGGGAGTTAACATAGTTGAGATATATTTTTCATTATGTGATGTTTTTACACTCTAATTTTTTATTTAAACAATATTTTTCATATACAATGTTCAAGTAGAGAATTTTTATAATGTCAATCAATCAAAGTGTTGAATAATTAAAAGTATTTATTTTTATTGCGCATATGATTGATTGTTATGTGTTGACAACGTATAATTTGTTCTTCGACTGTACATAAAAATTAAACTATCAATTTTATTAATATGCAATAAAATTGAATCCAAAATCTAACATGAAAAATGTGATTGGTTAACATAATTGACTACTTTAAAGCAAAATCTTCTATTTGAAAAACTTTTTTATTTATAAAAATCAACACATCAAACCATTACGTCACTTTTTATTTTAGTTTTTATTTTATATATTGACATGTTTTAATTAATAGTTATGTTACGTAAAACAATTTTATATTTATTTTGTATAATCTTAATATAATTATTTATAACTCTTTTCTTGTCTATAATTAATGTAACCTCAACTTTTTCTTTTTCACAAAAATACAACCTCAACTTGTACTTGAATTATTAATTTATTATTATATGGTCAGTAGAACATTTACTTCGAAATTAAAATAGTAGAAGGCTATGTACCAAAAAAAAAAAGTAATAGTAGAAGGCACGTACGTTATTATTAATTACAAAAATGATAATTGAGAGAATATTCGAGCAGTTCCTTTTTTTACTCAAGAAAATTCAAGCACTTGTACTCTCTATATTTTGTTTATTATTTTTCTATTTTTATTTATAGGGACGTCACCAGTGACATGTAAAATCATGCGAACATTTTTTTAATTTATTATTATTATTATTATTATTATCATTATTATTATTGTTATTATTTTATAAAATAAAATAAAATATGCAACTTCTTTATCGTTCTAGCGATTTCTTATTCTCTTACTTTAATAATCGCATCAGTCCTATATGCTGGAAAAAATCATGTGAACCTAGTGCCAAAAACTAATAACCAATAAGTAAATAACACAAATAACAAAATTAAAATAATATAAATATAATAATGGTTCTAGCCGTATTGATCGATAAAAGATTGATTTATATAGACTTTTAGTTTTAATATTTTTTTTTTTTTGAGCTTACCCCATATTTTCACTCAAAAATACATAAGATAGTGGGAGTTTTGTCAAATAATTTTTTTTTATATTTAGAAAAATAGAAAGTAATGTTTTCTAATTATAATAACTATTATATTATAAAAAGTACATTCAAATTTTTTAAAACCAAAAATTATAATATCACAATATCTAAATTAATAATATAAAAAATAGTAAGATGTTTTTAAATGTGACAATCTAGAAAAATAATAAAATGGAGGTGATCAAAGTATTTATGTCTTTGAAGTTATAATTTCGATAACGTCAAAGTTATTGATTGAATTTATACTTAATAGAAATTGATTTATTAATATAAAGTAAAAAATACTGTAAAAAAATGAAATATTGTACCAAAATGATAAATAAACACAACGCCAAACATAAATCATGAAATTAGAAAAAGAAAAAAAAATTAAATACGTACAAAAATTACTTATTTAAATAAATAAAACAAAAAATATATTAAAATAGGTGGTTTTCGATAAAAAATTAACTCTAAATCGCCTCTATTTGATAAAAAACAATTAAAAAAAAAGAAAAAAATTAAGAGGAAGAGGCGATTATATTTCTTTTATTCAAAAACATATAAACACATTAATATTATATTAATTCAAGAAGAAAAAAATTTAATCATATGAATCGTTTAAAAAAAATTGAGTTAAAATTTTGACTTCGAAAAAATTAACTAAATTTTATATCACTAAAGCTCTATTCTCTTTAACAATAAGGTTAAAAGTAAAAAAACCAAAACTATATAAATAATCGATTTTATCAAATAAAATAATAGAGACACATGAAGTTTTTGTTGCTACTTATATTGACACGTGGGGACCCATCCTAAGAAACTCACCAATCACATGCACATTATATGTGTCTTAATTTCCTCTTCTGCACATGCTTCCACTTTTCTTATTTTTTCTTACCCATGTGTCCTTTCTTTATTTCCACTCAAATACACATTCTACCAACAATCATCCCTTTATATGATTATTTATTACTTATAATACATATATTGCAAATGAATTAACTACCAATTAATCAATAAAAGTTTCATGATCTATCATAGATTACACAAACTATGGTCCCAACTCATTACTCACCTACCTACCTCCACCTTCTATGCTTTTCTTACTTTAATTGGGTAACAACTCTTTTAGTTTTGTTCCTATCTCTTAACTCCTAAATAAAAACACTTTTCTATATGTGCTTATTAAGATATTATTGAGTGGATGAGAAAATTTAATATTAGATTTTAATTATGATTTTTTTTCTTTTTAAATAGATTAAATTAAATATTTTATTAAGAAATTTAATCAGAATATTACATAAATTTATTATTAAAAATAAATCTCATTTACAGTGATGAATTTTTATATGAACTAAGGTAGTTTATGGCTGCTCAAAGTCTTCAATATTATATATATATATATATATATATATATATATATATTATGCTTTTATATAGATAAAATAAAATTTCATACTTTAAAAAAAAGTAATTGAATTTATTTAATTTTCCTAAAGTAATAAAAGAAGTCATTGTAATTTCGTTGTCCTACATGAAAATTTATTCTATGAAAATAAAATATGTTATTGAAAAATAAAATCTACAATAGTTAAAGAGTATTATAAAAATAATAACATAAAATATAATTAAATTTTACTTATATTTAAGATAATAAAATATGACTTTTATTGTTATTTATACTTGAAATTGGAAAATATATAATATTATATAATATATATGAAATGTTTACATTTTGTCAAAAATAAAAAAGTAATTAAATAATATTTAAAAAAAAATTATGTCTCAAGCTCGATGTTTAAAAGTTTATATTTGTAACTTATTTTTTTTTTTTGAGTAATATATCGATTAAAATTTTAAAATACAAAATCAAAAAATTTAAATTGCATTTTTCTTCTTGAAAATCAATGATAATAATCACTAATCTAATTTCAATTTTCTTACACCTCGAATATTTTTTTATTTATTGATTATTTTATATTATCTCTCCCATAAATATATGGCTCATCGAGAAGTTTCAAATTAACTCAATAATAATTCAAAAAGATAACTAAAAGATATTTTTAAATCAAGTGATTGACCATTGCTATAAAATCCATCCGTCATTAATTTGTGGTGTTGTTTTCATTTGAAGATATAGAAATATCTATCTTTGTTTTTTACTAGATAGAACTATATATCTTAATTACTATATTATTTTTAGAATTTTTCTTAATTATCCTTTGTATAGGTCGTTTTCAATTTTGTAACTGCATTTATCATTTTCTCAACTACCAAATGTTGTATTTTTTAATCAGAATAAATATTATAACGTAAAGATAAATTAACTATCTTTTTAAAAGATAAACTTAAGAAAAATAATATAAATTATTATTAAATTTAATATGTCTATCAATTTTCATAGTTTAACGATGAATGTTAAACATGGGTCCAACAATCTAAAATTATTGTCCACATTTTGATTAAAAAATGAAATGGAATGCTTAAAATTGAGTTGTCAAGAAAAGTCGAGTGAAAATTATTTAAGCAATTAATGACTAATTAAGTATCTCAAACATAAAGTATAAATTTCAAAAGTCTTTTAAATGAATCTTTCTAACCTCCACCTTTAATATACTATAGTTAAGTTAGGAATCTAAAGTAAAAATTTCTATGAAACAATATTTTTTTAAAGAATAACATACAACTTAAAAAAATAATAATCAACGTTTGATCTTTATTACGTGTCTTTAGGATTGTTAACGTTTGTTTTTAAAATTCCAAATAATATAGATTAAGTTTTCATTGATGAAGACAAAAACAAATACTTAATAAGATGATTGTAATCATTAAGCATGAAAACTTGATTAGCCAAAATATTAAGTAAGCAAAATTATATTATAAACCAACGTTTGCATGATTAGTTAAAAAAACCTCCACCAAACAAACACTATATACATATATATTAAAATTAGTTTTGAATGAATGGAGTGTATATTATATATTGATCGACAAAGCTGACATGACACAGCCCACAGTTATAAGTAGAATCTATCAACAAACCGCTTAAGCATTAAATTATAATAGAAAAAGTTAGCTAAATATAATATAAAAGAGATTATAATAAATAGCCAAACATGTGGGTGTGTGCTAAGTCAAAAAATAAAATAGTACAATACTTATTATTCTATATTCCACGTGTCAAATGGAGCATCACTATACTATTTTTTATTCTATCATAAGACATGAGATGAGACATGTAGAATCTAGAGTTAGTTTATTACTCCATCCTTTTTTATTTATTTTGGGAGTAATTAAACTCCATCTTTCTCATGTACACATTTTTTAAAGATCGGTTGGCATAAACCAATAAACAATCACTCAATCAATGTTACTATAAATTTTACAAATATAATAGTTTAGTTTTTTTTTTAATACTTAGGTGCTTTAAAATTATTTAAATGTTATAAATATTTACTTTTTAAATTTAATTATTTAAATTATAATTGATTTGAAATTAATCTTTAAGTTATATTAAGTTACGTATGTATTGTTTTAAATTTAATAATTTTTTCAAATTATTGTTAAAATCTAAACCAAATAGTGCAATAAGTTGAATGTGGAAACTATCTTGCAAGTGAATAAAATTAATGACATTGATTATGTAGATAGACTCTTACAATTATCACATTTTTAGAGGTTATACATGTATCTAAATAGTTGTAAAACAAATCAAGAACATTAGGTTGTGAGTCGTTAGTTCCTCGTCGACTAGGAATGAAGGAATTATTGAATATATATAAGAGCGGTGATCCGTATACTCATTTCCTGAGGGATCTAGAATGTTTAGTCCATTGTTGTTGTCGTGCTCCTCCAAACTCTCCAACCAAAAGATAAAAAACCTACTAATAGTTTATAAAGAAATTTGGTACTCGACTTACAAGTTGATTCTATATAGATGAGTTAAAATTAATATAAAAAATCTAATATAGTACCAAAGCCTATCAATTCGGACCACGCACATTTTTTGTTCACACACCTAATGTGAGATGGTGTGTTGGAAAAAAAAATCTAAATGTCACATTGAGAAAAACAAAAGTTCCACTTTGAGTAAAGACAATGCCTAAATTTAATTTATAAAGATAGATATCATTCACCTTACAAGCTAATTTTGAAACAATAAGCTAAACTAAATATATAAAAAAAACTTGCTTATATGGTATCAAGAGCCTATAAATTCGTACCACTCACAATTTATATCCACACATAAAGTCAAATAATGTTGGACGTGAAATAATGTGTTGAGAAAAACTGAACTCCTTTGTAAAATAAAGGATAAGATCTCAAATGAAAGAAAAATGTCTCTCGCCTTAAAATTTGATTTTGAAAGGATAAATAATGCCTTATTTTAGAACTTGAAAGTTTGTCCCATAATCAGATAGAAACTTTCAACCAGTGATTCCATTCACTTCAAGAAATTACACTAAGAAATAAACTTTATCTCTTGTCTATGAATTCTTTAACTACTCAAAAGAGCATTATCTCATGTCATGAGAAATTTCTACTAACTACGAATTAAGTAAATCATAAGTGTGTGTAATGTAAATATAAATATTGAGTAAAGATTAATTTTGTTTGATTGACGGTATTCTTAAAAGGATAATCACAATAGGTATTTAAAGACTGAATGTCAAAGCGTAAATCCTATTAGTCACAACTATTGGCAACCTAAGTATAGTACCTTAACCGCTTCAATCAACTATTAACGTGCAGGGTCGTGTATGAGATCATGAGTTGTCTTTGCTTGTGCTACAATTCTCAAGTTGTTCGACTTGGTTTATAGCTCGTGTGCGTTATTGCTTCTTTTCTAATCACAGTTCTTAGAAAATAGTCGCTACTTTTCCACACATTATCTCTCATTTGATGTTTTTGAAATAAATAAAGAATTTAGTTGCTATCGAGTCAAAGTATCGATTCACACAAATTATGAATCATACTCGACTGAAGGAAATCAAATAATATTTGGTATGAATAAGGGAGACTCAACTCCTTCGCTCTTGACTGAATTCTAGTTACTCAATAATTGTCTTCACCACTTCTAATTCGACTAATATCTATTTAACTCACTTTTCATTTTTGGCTACATAATATTTTAAGCATAATTTTATCCCAATATAAAAACTAATATCACTTCGTTCCACAATAAAAACTAATATCATTTTCAAATGTTAATATATCATCTATCATACTAATATTTTTCTTAATAATGGTTCTTAGAAAATAACCACTACTTTTCCATCATCTTGTCTTTCATTTGATGTTTTCAAAAAAGATAGATAATTTAGTTGCTACTAAGTCAAATTATCAATTCACACAAATTTTGAACTATAATTTACTTAAGGAATTCAAAAAATATTCAACGTGATTAAGAAAGACTCCACCTCTTTACTTTCATATGGTTTCTAGTGACTTTATGATCGTCTTAACCGCTTCTAATTCAATTTATATCTATTCACCCCACTTTTCGTCTTCGACTAACAACTTCAAATATTTGAAGCATAAATAACCCAATATAAAAACCAATATAATTTTATTTCAAAATAAAAACTATTATCATTTTCAAATATTAATCTATCATAAAGATATGAGACACTTACCAACAGAGATTGAGTATAGTGAAAGGGGTTAGACTTTTACAACATGGTGAACGAGTTCGAATTCCCGCTGGATAAGGTAGGGTCATCAATGAGAATTTAGGTACTATTGTGCGAAGTTTTAACTTGGTGCCCTATTTTTTTTATACATGTTATTCATTATTTTTTGTTTGTCTTTAATTGAAATGGTAAGTACTTCCAAAATCTCACACAACTGCGAAGTCTCATGTTCAAAACCGAGACATGATGTTCAATCCACCATGATGTTCTTTATTAGTTTTTAATTCATATAATGATAATGAATTTCGTGATGTTTGATGCAATATTAATCAATTCGTTATGTTTTTTTATACAAAATTATCAATTCATCTTGGATCTTATGATTAAGATAACGATAATGAATTTCATTATGTTTGATGTGATCAACATGCTTTCGTATTACAAGATTAATCCATTCAACAATCATCTCAACAACGGATAGAAAATTTAAGATGAGAGTAGAGACTAACAATTATTGATAAAAAAAAGTTTTTTATGAAAAGCAATCAAATTTTTTTGTTCTCTTCACAAAGTTGAGAAACCAAGGAGTAACATAAATAGGAGAATTGAGAAAGATATATTTATTTTCTACAATTCTAATTTAACATAAGGATAAAAAAAATGCTAATCAATCTGTACATATTCAACTATAAAAACTCAAAAGTTTATAAATTTATAATTTTAAACCTATAATTTAAGAAGAAAAATATTAAATCAATCAATTTTGACATTTTTTTACTATAAATTTTTTTTATATAAAAAAAAGTAGTATTTTTTTGGTACAAATGATTTCCAGAAGAAAAAGAAGAATGCACACCTATACAGTTTTGACCAATTAGCAATTGGATGGGTATACATGAGAGATGGGTAGTTACAATTTGTAAGGATTATATGTTACCAGATATTATTTTTCTCATTCTTGTAAACATCTATTGTAACAATCAACATTATTGGTGTCTAAAAAATTTGAAGCTATGTGTAAGCACCTCAAATATGATTAAATATAAATCTATTCTTCTAAATTCTATTGTTTATGAGCCAATCAACAATGTCATATTTTTAAATGAAATTCTACATCTTTAATGAATTAGAACACATGATTAAAACGAATAATCATTAATATGAATTGTAGAGAATTCAAACTTATGAAACAAATGACTAATTAAAATTCAAAATTTAGAAATTAGAGAATTAAAATAAGTTTAGTTAAAATAGAGACAATAAAACATAATTAATTTAAAATCTTATGAGTGTACTTAAACAATTCAGTTATTTAACTGCATAAAAACAAAAAATAATTTAATTAATTAAAAGATAAAATTGAATGAAATAGGTGCCAAAAAAAGTTTGACATCCCTTTATATTTTTTTTCTTTATATACATATGTTTGTTTTATTCTCTCCCTATTCCTTCTTTCTTCAACTCTCTCTTCACTGCAACCAAACACTTCACTTTTCTCAGTTTCTCTCTGCACTTATCAAAGATTTATTCTTTCTACAACTTGGAATATAAATTAATTTGTGGGTGTATATCTGATTTTTTTCACCACATGGAGAGGGAATTCCTTGGATTAAATTCCAAAAATATTGCATGGTTTAATATGAAAGGAGATGCTTCCAACAAACCAAAAGACCCAGGTAACAATTTCAATTTAATTATTTACTTTTTATATTATTTTTTGTTTCCATAATTTCTGTTTGCACCAACACCTCTTATGTGGATGTGAAACTTGAAAATTTTAACCTTAAATTAAAATTAAAGCTTTTATTTTCAATTTTTTTTATTATATTGGGAATTTTTATTTATTATTTAATCATGCAATGGAAGCAAAAATAAATTGTGAGTTTTGAGTGGTGTGAATGATTTTTTTATTTTATTCTTTATGGTGGGAATATTTTGAATTAATTTTTGTTTGTTTTTTCAAAGATAAAAGCAATGAACAAAATTTACATTTAAATTGTAATAATAAGTAAATTAAAAAAATAAGGAAGAACAAAGGAAGAGAAGAATGAATATGTAGCGTCATAAAGAAGAAATAAATACTTGATGTCATTGTTGATGATTTTTATTGTTTTTGCTTTTTTTTTTTTCCTAACCTTTTTAAGGTTAATTTCAAGATTTTTAAGGTTTCCAAAGGTGAACTTAGTTAAGGTTATCTAGTAAAAGGTATTTTACTTGCAATATATAATTGATCGTATTTATATGATAAATAATATTTTTTATAAAAAAATCAATTGTTTTTTAGATGTATTTTTATAATAATATAAATTTATACTATTAATTACTTTAAATACTTCATTAATTATTAAAATATATGATATAATTATAAAAGTATCCCGATTTAATATTTTGATGGTTAATAAAATATATCTTTTAAAAATAGTTAATGATATATATTTTAATAATTATAACACAAATTTGTATATTTGATTAAAAAAGTATTTAAATTATTTAAAACAAATATATTTGAAAAAATAAAAAGCAAAATAAACTTATATAAAATGTCGATGTGAAAAGTTATATTCCAAAAATACATTTGTTGCACTAAGTAGGTAAAGTATATATATCATATAGCTATTGTATTTATGCAAGAAAAATCCTATATTAGCACATGTTGTTGGGCCATATAATATCTATGGTTTAAAGTTGATGTTGGATATGTGGTAGGGAATAGCTACTTGTCAGTTTGTGTGTTGCAACTTGCAAGATGGAAGTCACAATCATTGAATTCATATAGTGGATGAGGATATAAGTTTGAATTTCATTGCTATTCATTGTATAAAGAGTGTATTGTGATAGTGTCAAAATGATGAATAAAAAAAATGTAGGTCAATGGATATTTTTGTACAAAAATTATGTATTTTTTATAAAAATTTATTATTTTTTAATTAAATTTTATTTATTCATTGAAATAAAATAAATAAATATAAAGCATATTTACATTATCATATAAAAATATTTAATTTTTAACTATTACTAATTTAGTATTTTCAAAGTCACATACATAGTTATTAAAATAAAACTCATAAAGTTAACATCATGTAAAATTTTAAGATTATTGATTTTCTTTCTAAATTTTTAGAAGGGAATGAAAGATCGACACGTTTCTTATAAAATTAAATAATAAACTATACTAAGTAGATGCTACATTTTTTTCAAATGCTTAGTTTAATGGTTACATTTATTATAATACAAAACGTGTTCTTGGTTATTAGGTACTCTTTATTATATTTTATTGGAAAATGTGGTCCTTCTTTTTCTTGATTTTGATGAAGTGTTCGATTGATGTGAAATATTTAAATGGTTAGCGCTATTGGACAATTTTTTATATATAAAAATATCATGGATCCTGATGTGTGCAATGTGAATGATAGTATGAAAAGGATAAAAATATGCACACTTTATATAAATGTATAATAAATAGATCACTATATTTAATATTATATCTTAGGTTTAGCATGTGCATTGGTGATGCATGCATGGTCTTGAAATAAATAACTGTATTAATTTTATGGTAGTGACAAGCTGGTTGCAACGAGGTTTACATAAAATATAAAATATACTTATATAGAAAATATTTTAATAATAGTAAAAAAAAAAAACAAAAACAAAGTGACAACATAAAATATTGCAAGCTAATAGAATAGTAGCAATATTTTTTTATAATAAGAATAGTAGCATTGATCAGTACATTGTATTATTATATTATATGATCATGGACTATGATTAAATAACACTCTGCTTCATAATGAAATAATATTTTTTTTTCTTAATCTTTTCTTGAATTTAAATTTCTAAGCTGTGCCAGGCTATATACTACCGGCATCACATATATTAAATTAATAACAACGTAAAGTATTATTAAAAAAAAAACAAAGTAACAAGGTCACATGTGATATATAATTATATAATATTATGTATAATATAAGTACTCTGGCTTTTTCTGGCATTTATTTTTTTTATAAACTCTGGCTTCTTGTGATGACGGTCTTGCCAGAGCATTTTCTAATTAGTTTTTTATTTTTTTATTTCTTTATTTTTTTATTTTTTTATTTTGTATTTTGTATTTTTATTTTTTATAGTTAGAGTAACTTTTTATTATTATTTCATTGCACATTGTTGTTGCTTAAGTTGTTTTGAGCCATTCTTGTACCTTTTATTATTTATTATTATTTCCTATGTTTTATATTTATTAATTTATTTTGGTGTGGTAGCTGAAATATAGGTTGTGTGACATTTATCTGTCTATATGTATGTATTGTTGGTGCTTTGCAACAAGCTAAGAGTTTTCTTATAGTTTTGATTTATTTGTTCTAAATTCACTTTGAGATCTTAGAAAGTTAGATGAATTGTTTTTCTTAGAAGGTTAGATCACCCTCATTATCATCATCATTGTGCTTTTTCTTCGTTTGGAAAAGGAATTCATCAAATCAAAGTTATAAACTTTTTTATCTTTTAAGGTAAGTAAAAGTATATAATATCTTAAGAACATGATACTTCTGATCGAAGACGTATTTGGTGTTCGATAAGTGTTAGTGTCTGAACAAACACAACACCAACATATGTGATTGCATTTAATTAATTTATTTTCTCTAATTATTATCGGTGAAAACATATCAGTATCTATGATTTATTCAAAAATTGTTTTTCTTTGAAATGATTTTTCATTATTCATGAGGTTGACAAATTTTTTGTCCTTAAATTTGTTGCAGTGAGGAGTTCAGGAATGCAGTGGTCATTCTCAAATAAGGCTTCAACCGTTCCTCAATTCTTGTCCTTCAAGAACAACACTCATGAAGATAGGTCAAGAAATACTACTATGGATCCACTAGCATCATCTGGATATATGACAATATCAACTAAAGATGCTTTTGATTCTAACCAGAAATCATTCTTGGCTGTCACACAGGTTTGTTTGTCCTACTAATAAAGAAATGCCTCGATTTAATTTTTTTTTTTTAATATGGATCATAGTTAGTGATAAGTGGACAGGCCACTCGAGTGAAACTGTTTTTCTTTTGCATTTTACTCAAACGTTAGTTGGGTTTTGATTGAGAGGTGCAGAGGGCAAAGGCCCTTGACTCTACAATATGGTTGATGAGTAATATCGTAATTTAAACCGTAGTATCTAAGTACAAGTTGTATATTATAAAATCTAATTTTAAATCATAATAAAAATGTAATACAACTGATTTATAGTTAAAAACGTAAACACAATTGGTCGAATTATGTGATCAAACAACGTGTGTTCTTTCTTTTACGTGTTCGTATATTTATTCTTTAGAATTAAGGTTGTTGTTTTAACAAGAATACTTTCAATGAAAGATATAGTATTTAATCTTAGAGAAATTTTACCTTGAAGTAGAACATCGAATGTTTTAACCGATGAACCACTGACACATGTACAAGACAGGACACTGATACATAGACACTAACAATAATTTAAGAAAATAGAAGTGATCGAATATAACCATACGTATCTGTGTCAAACACTAACACGTATCAGACATATGAAATGCTTTCGATATGAAATATTTTTCGACTTGAAATTTAAAAGTGTGATTGTCCTATTATCATATTTATGTATTTTGTTATATTTTCTAATTATTCTTTTTATATTTTGTAGGAAAGTTTGTCCATAGGAAAGCAAGTAACAAACAAGCTTGGAATGACAATATATCCTATGCAATGTTCTGATCATGCACAATCAATTTGCAATCAAGAAACAAGAATATTTTCAGTTTCAAACCAATCTAATCAAATGTGTTCTGTTCTTCAATCTAATCATGCTACTAATGGAATCAACATGGTCAATTCAGTTATAAAATCGCAAACTCTTGGTTCTAAATCCTCTGCCACACCTTTATCTGTTCTTCCATCAATAGGTTCCTTAATTGGTTCAACTGATTTAAGGTAAATTTCTTTTAAAATATTTGAAAATTGTATTTCTTTTTATTTGATTGAAAATATTAATTTATATGATATGATATGATATTGTGGAGCAATGTCAAATTGGAACCTAAGAATTCTTTATTTTTTTATCATAGGAATAGGAATTGTTCCAAATCAAATGGTACACCTACTCAATTGACAATTTTTTATGGTGGTTCAATTTGTGTTTATGATGACATATCTCCTCAGAAGGTAACTTACTTACCCTCTAAACTTATCTTAATTTTATTAAAATTACAAATTAGTCCCCATATATATATATATATATATATATATTTACACTAATATTAAATATATTTTTAGTTATGTAATTATCTCAAAATTTATTTTTAGTCTATGTATCTACTTTTTAATCATACAAATTATATACGAAATACTGACACAAATCCTAACATGTTGACATAGTTATAATTTAAAAAAAAAAGAAAAAAATCTAACATATATCAGACGCTATATATATTTACAATCTAAAGGGTCGATATTACACAATAAATTATAAAACTATATGTTTTTAGTTTTTTTATAGAAACTAAATGGATATTATTTTGTCATTTACGAGGACTAAAAATAGATACAAAAACTAAAAAGAAAAAGATCAAAAATTTTATAGAATTAAACACAGTTTTATATTAAATGTTTTTATTTGTTATTTTCTGATTTTTACTTTCCATGTCTAGGCTCAGGCTATCATGTTACTGGCTGGAAATGGTCCTAAATTGCAGCCAGAAATCTCTGTTCCTTCTGAAAAGGATGGTTTCATTATAAGCCAATCCTATCCCTCACCATTGCCACATGCAAATTCTCAACCTAGGGGAGGTTCAAGTAGCAATAATGAACATTCAATAATAAGACCAATAGTACCTTCAATTGTCCCTATTAATCATTTGGAATCTTCTATTGTTGCTACTTCATTAAGATCTACACCAACAAAAGTGATTCAACCAGGTATATTATCTCTACCTGGTCTTATTATTATTATTATTTTTTTTTTTTTTTGAAAAATGTTAGTAACACATTATATAACACTTTATTTTCAATTTTTTCATACTAAGAGTGAAATCTCATGCCACTCTACTAATAGAGAGGTTGA
The DNA here is from genome assembly GCF_000331145.2 of Cicer arietinum. NCBI lineage: Eukaryota > Viridiplantae > Streptophyta > Magnoliopsida > Fabales > Fabaceae > Cicer > Cicer arietinum. The sequence continues at coordinate 25,660,860 of NC_021167.2, forward strand.
AGATTACAATAATCCACTTAATTTAAAGTATAGAAAAAGAGTGTGTTGCTAGCAGTATTTTTATATTTTTTAAAAGTTAGTATCTTTTATTTTTGTAAGACACATAATAATTAGCAAAATTTTATTGTGTTTATAGTAGGCTTGCCTCAAGCGCGTAAAGCTTCGTTGACTCGGTTTTTGGAGAAGCGAAAAGAAAGGTAATGTTCTTATAATTTCTCTTTATCACTTAATATTGTTTTAAGTCTATGACATTAATTAGGTTTAGAAAATTTATATACTTCTTTCATTCGTTGAGTGTGTTTCTTTGAGTCAATCATCGACTGAGTCTATTAAATTATAAAGATCACACAATTTGGTTTCTATTTTAAAATACTTTATGAAATTGAAATTTCTTAATCACATGAGTCACCCCACAACATGCTGGCAACACAAATTTTTAATATAGAGCTTTACCTAAACATGTAGTGGTGACTTGTCGCCGTGGATAAATTAGATGATTCAAAATATGTAATTTTTGAATTTTCAATTTCACGAATCATTTTAGAATTTAATTAAACTCAGCGGCCAAATTTTCTGACATCCACGAACATTTTAGGGATTGATTGTTGATTTATTTGTGTGATTATTATTATTTTTTTTTTTTTTTGAAAAATGTTAGTAACACATTATATAACACTTTATTTTCAATTTTTTCATACTAAGAGTGAAATCTCATGCCACTCTACTAATAGAGAGGTTGAAGATTACAATAATCCACTTAATTTAAAGTATAGAAAAAGAGTGTGTTGCTAGCAGTATTTTTATATTTTTTAAAAGTTAGTATCTTTTATTTTTGTAAGACACATAATAATTAGCAAAATTTTATTGTGTTTATAGTAGGCTTGCCTCAAGCGCGTAAAGCTTCGTTGACTCGGTTTTTGGAGAAGCGAAAAGAAAGGTAATGTTCTTATAATTTCTCTTTATCACTTAATATTGTTTTAAGTCTATGACATTAATTAGGTTTAGAAAATTTATATACTTCTTTCATTCGTTGAGTGTGTTTCTTTGAGTCAATCATCGACTGAGTCTATTAAATTATAAAGATCACACAATTTGGTTTCTATTTTAAAATACTTTATGAAATTGAAATTTCTTAATCACATGAGTCACCCCACAACATGCTGGCAACACAAATTTTTAATATAGAGCTTTACCTAAACATGTAGTGGTGACTTGTCGCCGTGGATAAATTAGATGATTCAAAATATGTAATTTTTGAATTTTCAATTTCACGAATCATTTTAGAATTTAATTAAACTCAGCGGCCAAATTTTCTGACATCCACGAACATTTTAGGGATTGATTGTTGATTTATTTGTGTGCTTTTTATTTTTATTCCATAATATGTTTTTGAAATTGGAAAACACACGCACACACAAATGCATGTGATTGAGAGCTTCAAAGTTCTTTTGATTCTTCACCTCAAATCTTCGAATTACTAATATGGTATCAAAGTCAGATTTTCAGATAAAGATGTGATTTTCTTAGGCTAATGCATATGCTTTTGAACTAATTTAGGGCAATGAGCACATCACCATACTATATGTGCAAGAAATCATCTGAATGCAACACTCTTGGATCAGATTCTACAAGTTTCTCTATTGATTTCTCAGCTTCAAGTCCTCAACTAGCCACCAACTTGCCCTTAAGAACAACATGTATGGAAGTTTAGATAATATAATACTACATACTTTTTAATTGTAAGATCAATTATGTTGATCACTAGCAGAGATTTCTCATAGGCATTTTGGTCCTCTAAATGATGTTTTTTGTTTCCCAAGTTTTTTTATATATATATATAATTGTCACCTTTTGTAATAGTTTACTTCATTATGAAGCATATTGTCATATGATTAATTTTTTCTTTTTTTGACAAAAAAACTCATCATGTTGTATAATTACCTTTTTAAATACAACAATGAATATTCTTTAGATTTATTATGGTCATTAACTTTTAAATTAAATTTAGTCTCATCAATGATGAATTCTGACAGGTGGAATAATCATGTGACTTACTTACATATAATTACTAGTGTGTGAGGTATAATACTTCTTGTATTTAATTAAATCAATAAATTTTATTTATTATGTCCTCCTAACAATCTTTTATCAAAAAAAGAAGAATTGAATGAACAATGTACTAAAAAAAAATCATTTAATAGTTGATCCCATCATTTAGTAATTAAGAAGATCACTATGAACAAACAACATGTATTCTACAAAATATATTTTTTATATCGGTTAAAAATGACTTTTTAATTAATTAGTTTAATAATTATATAATACTAGTACCAGATTTTGAGAAATTGTCTAAAAATTTAGTGGCTAAGGCTACCATTTTGTTAAAAAAAGTGTGTATGTATATATGGAAATTCTTACACTTTGGAATTTATAAATTCCAGCATTATAGATAAAAATGAAGTGTGAAATGATACATATGTAGCAAAAAGAGTAAATAGCAAAGAAAAACAGCCTAACATATATTTATATTTATATATGGATATGAACAAAGATGGTTGGCTCAATTTCATCTAAAAAAACTACCTTTTAAAAATAGAACTTCCCTCTATTTTATATAACAAAACTTTCAACCACAATGAGACACTAGAGGAATAGAGGAGGAAGAAAAAAAAAATCAAGATAATTTTCTTCCTTTTGTTTTCTGTAAATTTCTTCATAATTTTTTTTTTTAATATCTTTTCACTTTGTTGAAAAAAAATCATGGTAACTTCTAAGGCCTTCCTCTCATTCCTCTTAATTAATTTATTTTCAAATTTTCATCTTTGTTTTAGCGACGGTTTGGATTCGCTATTATCTGGAATTGTTATGAAAGATGCACAATGCATGCAAAAATTGCTTCCTTGTCAACCATATTTGAAGAATCCAACCAACCCTTCTCCAGCATGTTGTTCACCTTTAAATGAGATAGCAATAAATTCATCTGATTGTCTTTGCAATCTCATGAATAATCCTAAGCTTTTTCTTTCCTTAGATGTTTCTAAGGATGAAATTTTGAAGCTTCCAAATGCTTGTGGTATTAATGTTGATACCTCTAAGTGCAATGCAGGTAATTAATTTCTTTGTGATTTGCTTATAAAAAAAATTCTTTGTGATTTTTATTAATTGGTTTAATTTCTTGAGTTTTTATTGTTTTTCATCTTGCAAAAATATGCTGCATATGTAATGGTTTGTTTTTTTTTGTTAGAATTAATGGCCCATTTTGTTAAAAAATGATTATTAATGGCCCATTTGTTTAAACTTAAATCAAAGTGATTTTTTTTATTTATTTAGAAATTATGCAAGTCAGAAAACTAATTATTTAAATATTTTGATTGATAAATAAAAACTTATCCTATCCAATATTTCAAGTATTTAAAAAAAATATTTTACATAAAACAAGTTTCATATTTGTTTGTTGGGGGATATATATTTTTTAAAAGATGTGACATATTTTGGTTAGAGAGACATATTAACATAGTTAAGATATCTCTTTATATTGAAATGCATTGTTACATTAATCTTTTGTCTATAAAAATATGAAGAAAAAAAAGGAGGTGATACTCCTTTTTGTGTTTTAATTTATTTAAATAGGTTGGTAGATGAAATTGACTTTTCTTTTAATTTTTTAATTTGTTGAGAATATGAATTGAAAAATGAGTTCTAATTACCAAAATTTATTTATTATTACATTTTGTTTGGTTTAGGAATCTTTTGGAACTAACCTTCCATCTAGTAGGTCATGTATCCCTATTCAAATGAGAATTTGCAATTGTAAATTACCCTTTTATATTTTGTTGAATAAGACATAGAACATGCAACAATCTTAATCAAATTGAAAAACCCTCATGGCTGATTAAATATAAGATTTACATTTTTTTTTAAAGTAAGAGGTATACCATGAAACAAATTGCAAAATTATTAAATACTTAATGCTGATTTAAGGAACAAATATTATATTATAATATAATATTTTTTATTTTATTTTAGGAGTCAAATCATAAAATATTTTTACTAAATGGTGCATATGAACTTTTCATAGTCAACTTTTCATCCCCATTAATTCTAATATCGGATTAATTTTTATTCACTTTTATGTCAAGAATTACAACGTCCACAAATTATAACCACTTATATGCAGTCTGTCCTTTTGAGAATTTAATTGTTTTATACAAAGTTTGAATTTTGTATTCTATTTTTTTATACATATTTTCATTTTTTTTTATTAATAACATATATAAATAAATATTATAAGCGAACATTGAAAAGTTTAAATTAAATCAAAGTTACAATATAATTTTAGCAAAAATAGATATATGATTATCTATCTATATGAATATTACTAAAAAAAATCTATCAATTTGAACCTTCTTTTATTATATAATTTTTTATACTATAATTTTTTTTTGTCTTTAAAAATATTGGGTTACGTGCATCATACATCTAAAATCAAATATTTTTAATACTTCAATTATTATAATAGATTTACTTAATAAAAAACCTTTACATTTATATTATATATAAATTAATTTTTTATTGTATTATGAAATGTTTATTGCAACTAGATTAGGTGAAGTCTATTTTGTTAATGACCTTAAATCCTATGTTTGTCCTTCAACTTTTTCATTTGCATTGCTTGGAACATTTATAACTTTCAACACATTTTCTTTACCTATTCTATCTAACTTTTTCAACTTCTTTTGTATCTTTCATTGCAGAAGGAACCGTACCAACACCATCAGAAGGTAAATCATCACTAATATATACTTTATGTCAATATATGAAAACTTTTTTAACATATAAATCATTGAAAACCTAAAATTTGATTCAAAACAAAGTTAAACGAGATTTGGTCTAATGTCATTTATTAAGAAACCTTAAACTAGGATTTGAATCACCTGCACTCGAAACTCCATGCAATTTCATATGACAAACGATTTTGGCCATTAATATGATATCAGATAATTCAAATTACTAATTAATAAAATTAGTTTTAAACGATATCGATTTTTTATGTGGTTAGACAATGGAGATCAATAACTGTGTCACACAGTTATTGCTTCAAATCCAAATCTCTTAAACTATTAGTTAGTTAATGAATTTGTTCTAGTCAAAGAAAGTATGATGTCACGCGGTTAAAATATCACAATCATTAAATGAAGATTAGATCACTCGTACTCTAAATTCACCAAAACGACTTTAAAATGTATCTTAGATTACGAGAAATTTAATATTCATCTAACAACCAAGAATCTACGTCTGCATGACTATTAGTTATACTAGGAATAATTTTTTTGTCTGACTCGCATTGTGACGTAGCAGCTAATATTGTATTCGCATTGTGACGTAGCAGCTAATATTGTATTTATTACTTTCAGTTGATGAAACACTGAGTGAAGAAGAATCTACTGAAGAATTTTCATCCAGCTCAAGAAAAATGGTTACTCCATATGGAATAATTTCCTTTGTTGCATTGTTGACAGCTCTAGTATTTTCTGCATACTAGGCTTAGATACTTGGGGGTATATTGGTAAAAAGAAAACAGGTCTGATGTATGAGCTGAAATTTCTCTTTTTGAGGCTTGGTTATGTGAATTTTTTTATGTCATGACTAAAAAAAGGAGTTAAGAACATGATTTTAGAAACTATCAATAGTGCAATGCATTTTTAATTTTTAATGTTGCAATGGCATAGAGATCCATTAGATCCATTGTCATTAGCTGATGGATCAAATCCAACTTTTTATGTATATAACTACACATAATAATTTTTTTTAATTTTAGCCCTATATATAAATTAATGGTGACTAATAATCTATTATTGATATAAGAATCGTTCTGTGATAAAAATTTGACCTTATAATCTCCCAAGACATAATTCAAATCTTCTTATGAACAGCTATGAAATAACTGTAAGTGAACAGCTATGAGATGACTGTAAGTGTCGCTTTAACAACTCTACTAGTCTCAAAGCATATATATTCCTTATGAAATATACAACATGGTGTTATAATTAATTATTTTTTATGTAATTTCAACTAATAGGAGTAGGAAGAAGAGAAAAAAGAAGAAAGGAAAAAAATGCATTTTAATATAAAAACCTTATTGCTCTAATCCAACATACATTTTACAAAACATTAGTATCTTCTAATAAATTTTTTGACCAAAAGACAGTAAATATCCACATATCCATCTCATTGTATCAAAAAAATAAAAAATTATTTTCTCCAATAAATATCATAAGTGTTTTTGAGGTGGAGGTAACTTTCTCAGAAAACTTCAATTGAATAAGTACATGTTGCTTTGAAAATGATCCTTTTGGTGTTATGTGTCTGCAAAATCCAACTATAACAGTAAAAATTTGCTATCTCCTCTTAATTTTCTGTGTTAGCCTCTTGAAAGCCATAAATGTAACTGCTGCTGAAAGAGAATACCTGTTCCAAATACAAATAATTTGTTAGTGATGTTCAGATTAGAACTGAAAATGGCAGAATCACGTTGAACCATTGCAGTTTTGGCAGAAGCTACACTTTGGAGCTTCGACAAAACGATAGTGTCACCGTGATTTTGTCAAACTCACTGCGAATTCAAGCATATACTAAGAACTTATAAGAATCATGAGCTGATTCTCGGTTATAAGTGGCGGACGCAAAGAAAACGCCCCTAAAGAAACAAAAGAATACAATGAACATTACATTTTTTATTTCAGGGTTTCATATATTTTTAATCGCTACAAAATCACGACATTTCAAGTTTAGTCTTTACGAAAAATTTATTTATTTTTAGTCCCAAATCTTCAACATAAACTGGGTGCTTTTAGTCTCAAGGATATGTATCAACAACACATAAAAGAAAAATAATAATTTGACAAAAAATGGACAATATACAACATGCAAGGAGAGAAAAGCTGAGTTGCGCACCATGTCAATATGTAGTTTACGTGGTCCTGTGGCATGACTGAGAATCGAATCAAGGTATTGACATCCTTAGGAACAGGGTATGGATTACTTGGATTGACATTCTCATTAATATCTTCAACATAGATAGTATTTTCCGGAAGGCCGCAAGCTCGGGCAATGCTAGGAACATCAATGTAGAACCACTGAGAAGCCTCGGGATCATTTGCAGGAACAAATATGCTCGGTTTCTCACTTCCACGAACTACACCGACCACTTCTTTAGGTGTTACAGATGGGACCGGATCCTATAAGTTGCACAAAACAAGTTTGAAACAACAATTTTCTGCATTAAACGAAGAATCGTATTTTGCGAAATGACTAGAGGTAGAGACAACCTCACTGCGAACGGGCTCTTTAGACCAAAATCTCCACCAAGATCCGGTTCCATCAGCTTGTGAAGGGGAAGGAAGTGGATCTGCAAACTTTTCATCGTGCGAAGCCTCTAAAAACTTTTCTTTCCAACTGCGGGGAACCCATCCTCTGTTAACGAGAATTGGAAAACCGACACTGCAAGAAGCAATACACGATATAAAAATTGAAGAAACTTGGAAAAACTAACAAAAGCAACTCAACAATATTGCAATGAAGCATGCAAAACAAGCAATTGATTAATGATGATCTAGAAAAAATATTTATTTACATCACAGAAAAGTTAAGATTTAGAGCTTATGTAGTGATGAGAATAAATCCAAAAGAGATTTGTTCAAATTCTACTATACAACAGTGCTATAGTGCCACTATTTGATAACATTTTATACTAAATGGCATATCGCAGAACAATATTGAGCCGTGAGAAGTGAATAATCTTTAACCAAAAGGAAAAGCTTAAAGTTCATTCAGGACAAACGAAGATTGGTATGATGCAGTTTCAAAACAATAAACATCAGAAAGTTGGTATATATACAAGGTTTTCAAAATCCTTGAAATCTCCGTAAATCGAGTTTATGTAAACGTTTAAAACATCCATCATAGTATGCAAGATATTAAAAATTGCAAATGATTTGATGCATTACTTTCATAATCACAAAGCTCTTAATAATTTTGATTTACCTGTCAGGATGATTATGAACTGGCATAAGAGGTGTTATAACATAGTAACCATTTTCAGTAACTCCTGAAATGCTTCTTGAACGTGGTCCTACGTAGATTGATTTTTTTTCGTCAAAAACTCCCTTGGAGACCACCTTTCTAAATTCAAGAGAATCTAACTCCTCACTTGAAGGATAAGTGCTACCGAGTTTCAACGGTTCTATTTCCAACCTCTTCCCTCGATACTCCAACATTTTAATCTGTAACATAGTAAAATGGAAAAAAAATCTTATTGAGATAATCTGCATAGCGCCGCCGAGGCGTAAACTTGGACTAACAAAAGTCTGTATAAAGTAAACCCAATCCTCAAGACATTGTCTATTGAAATAGATTGAACATGAATAGAATCAACACCTGCTACCTAAATCTCCAGAATCCAATATATGTTACCAATTAATTCATAAGTTGTTTTCAGCTTATTCCCTATGATAGATTATGTAAACATCTTAGAACTCAGTTTAACCGCATTCGTTCTTTGATTATAAAAATAGATTATACATATCGAGAATGCGCTAAATTGAGTTGTTATCCAAAACGTACTAAAAGATTCTTCAAATATCATTATCTTTAACACATCCACATATCAAGGAAATGGAAATGGAGAAGGCGAATAAATAATCCACAAACATGAGCCTGTGATTAGAAATCCCCTTGATGGGTTAAGACTTAAGAGCACAGAGGTGTAATAATAGTAAATTCAAGACGAAAAAAGAAAAATGCTGAAAAATTGTAATGCCTTGATGCATCAAACTTATGGAAGTTATCGATATAACTAATATCAACTGAACAAAGTCTCGCGATCTCGGATCTTCACAGTCACTAATAATTAGTAATACACATATTTGACTACAATAGCAGGATAAATTTCACGAATCGGCACATATGTCAAAGGGTTAATCACCAAACTTGTCAAATGAATCATTTACTTGATCCTCACCAAAAACACAAAGCAAAATGTTAACTCTGACTCACATGCCGAAACTCCATTGCAAAAACTATATAAACAAAGTTTTTAGGATTATGCCACTTTCACATATTTTCCGCTAGATCCAAATTCGCTGGAGTAAGAAATACTGTTGTTACTACGGCTAGTATATCGGTGAATCACAGCTATTGAATGAAAGATAAAAGGGTTTAATTCTAACTTCAGCAAAATTTGAGATGTCTGGTTTTTGTCAAAGAGTTCAAATCTACTAAGAATGTGTTTGGATTCACGTTTGCTTCTTATTTTTCAAATCCCAAAGCACTTTAAACGTGGAAATCCTAAAGCTACAATTCCTCGCGTTGTGATGACTGCACGTTCAGACCAAATTGGCCGCGGTTCCAAACAAACGCTAAGTGGTTGTACAAATATGGGTCCAATTTTCACCAATAATAACTCAAATAAATATAAATCAGATATGACAATCATTCCCTTAGTACCTCCTCTCTCTCTCTCTCTCTCTCTCTCTCCCCCCTTCCCCCTTTCTCATCATCAAAATTAATGATTCAAAATACCATGCTTTCTGACACTAATCAAGATTCAAATCATGAATTGGAAAACTTTCTGAATCATAAATCGAATACTATTATGAATTGTTAAATACATTACTAATAAAAGTATGACATTTCTAAGTAAAAAATGCGACACAACAAAATAATAAGGTGATATATCATATATATGAAACTCAAAATGATTAAAGTCATAAATCAAACAACAAAAGAAAAGTGGTTCACTAAACAAATTTGACAAAAACATGTCTACCTACTCTAAGTTCAAGTAGTGATTCATTAGAATGAATTGAGATTCATCATATAATGAATCAAAATTCAAAAATGAGATTCATATCCCAAACAGATAAACACTAGAGAGTTATATAGATTGGATTCAATTTTGTATTAAATCGAGATAGTAGTAGCATGTATTGTAAGATACTCATGATCATGTGTGAAAGTATCATTTCTTCCCCTAATTACAATAAATTGAATTGGAAAAAAGACACAAACACAAACCTTTTCTTCTCTTCTAACAATCTGCCAACTCCCAAGACCAAATGCAATTGCCCCAGGTACAAACAGCAACCATTTTGAACCTTTTCCTTTCACATACCCAAAAAAACAAAAATCAATAAAATCTTCAACAACAAAAAAATCAATAAACATAAAAATAAAAGATTAAACTTTTACATAGAGAAACAACATCATTGCAAAAAACAAGAACGACCCAGATGGTGAATCGACTGAAATAACATGAATGAGTGCATACCATTTGAATCGGAGGAAGAGGAAAATGTTGGGTCGGAATTAGAAACGGTTGCGGCGGAGCTGAACGGTCTTAGTGAGAGGAAATTACCGGAGCTGGAGACACTGCGTGTGAGGGTGGCGATACGGCGGAGCTCCGCAAGGGTTCTGGCGGCGGAAGCTGACGGTGGCATTGGGAAAATGGATGTGAGAGAAAACAAGGAGAGATGAAGAATCGTAGAGAGAGAGGGTTTATGGGGTGAAACCTGGTGTGTGCAAGTGCACATGTAGCTTCAGTGGACCTTCCCTTCATGATGCAGCACGAGGAGGGTCAAAAGTTGTTACTTCTAAATAGTATTTGTCATTTTGGTTATAATTTTTAAATATTAATTTATAGTCGAATCTTTCAAAAAATTTGATGTTTTCATGTCTTCATTTTAGTTTATTGCAGAAAAAAAATTAACTTTTAATCAACCTATACAACTTTTTACGTGATAATTTTAAAGAAATAAAAAATTATCATATTTTTGTAAAAATAAATATTAAAATTTTATAAAAACTAATAATATATTTAACATTTTTTATATGTTATAGTTTTTTTCTTCTTATAAATAAAATGAATAAAAAAATTCATATATATACAAGATTATGTGTTTGAATTCGTAATATGATATTCAATTTAACAATATTACCATTCGTAAATAAAGCAAACTTTAAACATATTTTAATTTTACTAACTATAACATTCAATATCTTTCAATCAACTTTCTCGAGAGATGCATTAGTGAGTAAGCTTGTTTCTATCCGATCAAAGTTAGTAATATCAATTTGATCAACAAATAGTTGATTTGTTTTAATTCAATTGGGTGACATCTTAAAAAATTAAGAAAGTTATGTTATATTTTTCTTGCTTTAAAAGAAGAACTATGTTCCAAAGAAATAAAAATTAATCACAAAATTTAGGATAATTTTAATACATAAAAAACCTAAAACAAATTTAAATATGAGACATTTTAGGGTCTATAATAATATATTAAGAAATTAAATTATTTTAGAAAAAAAAACTATTTTTCAAACACTTTAAAATAAAATAAAAAATAAATCATTAAATTAATATGATTGTTTTTTATAATATTTCTTTATAAATTGATGATTAAGTTAATTTATTTAATATTTCTTAAAATAATATTAATTTTAGATAAATTTATAATTTAAAATATTAGAATATAAGACTTTAATGACATTTTCTTTAAATTATTATTAGAATATTTTAAATTATTATTAGAATATTTTAAATTATTATTAGAATAATATTTCTTTATATTTTAAAATTTATATTTTAAATTTTTATATTTTAGATAAATATTAGAATATAAGACTTTAATTTTAGATAAATAAATTATTAATATTTTATTTAATAATTATATAAATTTTGTTTAACAAAATTAATGACATTTTCAAATCTATTTTCTCTATATTTTTCAAATAATGAAATAAGACATTTCAAAGGTTATACGGCAACAACAGGCACTCATGTAAAATTTTCCATATTTTAGTTGAATAAGAAAAGAATGTGTATATATTGTAGCACTCAAGTAACTCATGTTAACAATATGTTCACTATTTATATCATGATCTCTCCATTTATAACTAGTATTTCTCGTATTAATGATGTACTCACATTTTATCTCATGATTATTCAATTTATAATTAATATTTCTCTCATCTCTACTGTTTTAATTAACCAATTTAGTTGTACTGAGATAAGTATTAAATAATTTATAATAAAAACAAAATATTTTATTTAATTTATATAAAATTTTATCAAAATTAGTTTTAAAAATATTAAAATGTGAGGCTTTTTTCATAAATAAAAAAAATATTTGAGGTCTTTTTTTAAGTAAAAATTTTTTTTTTTAGAGAGCCTAAAGCCCCTTTAGTGGCCTTACCCTTGGACCGGCTCTGCCGATGCACTAAAAAATGTTTTGAAAGGAATTTGCTATTCAAAAGTGAACTTTAGTACAATGAGAAATTTAAGTGTTGATATTTCAATACACTCATTATTCGTTATGCATATACTATTAATCATCCATTGTTTTGTTCATCAAGATTAATATCATTCACTTTGGAGTTTAAAGAATCCGTGTGGAAAAAATTATTGTTAATGGTCTTATACCCTTTACTCTATATTGACTCTAATCCTATATCATGTTTTAAAAGCAAAAACGTGCACCATGTAAATGGAGTTTCAACTCAACCCAAACTCTTAAGAAAAAGAATGTGGAGTTTCAATCCAACCCAAACTCTTAAGAAAAAGAATATAATAATAGTAATAGATAATATATTTTTTAACATAAATACTATGATACTGTGTACAATACAAAATTAATAGAAAAAAAGTTAATGCAGTTATTTATTTATTATATTTATTGTAGAATGATGATTTAAAATCGTTTTTTATTTCGAAATTATTCATTTGTATTATTTTATTTTTATTTAAATAAATAATTTTTATATAAATTTAATTATTTTTTTTATATTTTTTGTAAATTTATCGTCAACGTTCAACGTTATTTTGATATTCGTTTTAGTTCAACGTATTTTTGTGTAATAAATTAATCAATTTGAGTATGTAAATATTTGCGTCATTAACATATTTGTCAATTTTTCATCCAAGTCCATTAGTGTTGTTTAGAACTCATTGATATTCATGAGTTTATAAATTTCAAACTTATAAATTGTTTACAAAAAAGATGGAATTTTCAAAAAAATACTGTGAAAAAAATATTTCAAAACTTCAATCTTAATTGGTCGACGAACAATTTATTTTCTAATTTATTACAATTTCTACAAACTCAAAAAGAATGAGAGAAAAATTCAAAAAAATATAAAATGGATTTTTGAATTCAATTTATAGATTTGAAGAATATATCTAAAAACCCAAAAAAATTAAAGAAATTTGTTATTTTTAACTCCAGTAGTATCTCTTTTTTCATTGATATTAACAAAATTTCTATTATCTCTTAAGCAATTTATGAATACGAACTCAAAAACTCATGAATATTGATCATGAATTCAAACACTATTAGAGTTGAATTACAAATGTATATATTAAAAAAAAATAACAATCCAAACATTTACAAACTAAAAAAATTAATTTATTAAATTTTTTTAAAGAACTAATATGTTATAATTCAAAGAGCAGGAGGGATATAAATTTTGTATTTAAAATTTCTTCAAAACAGTAATAAAATTTGACGATACTCATAACAAATACAAGTAACGATTTTTATTTTTTATTTTTAGAATTGAGACAACAATTTAATTTTCATTGAGATAATAATTTAATTTATATCAATTAATAAAATAAAAAGATTAATATATTATTCAAAATTTAATTAATCTAAATAAATACCAATCAAATCACGTAGAAATCCTTGAATATACTAGCAAATAATATCATCCATCATCCCTAATATTTGAGACAAACTTTTAAACACACATGGTGCTACCTAAAATTTTCCTTAAAATAACACATTTTATTTTTATTTTAATTAACAGATATTAAAACCCTAAACCACAAAACCGGAGTCGCACGTCTCAGAAGCTCACCGGAAAAAGCTGCCGGAGTTCGTCGTCGACCGCCACAAACCGTGAGAAACTCCGTTCACCTTTTTCTTTTCATTCATTTTACGCATTTTCCCTGATATCTTTAGTATCTGATTAATTCAATGCAATGAAAGATTCGAATTAGTCTGAAAGAAGAAGAATAAAAAAACAGAGTGTGAGAGTGTGTTTTGTGAAGATTTGTTGAATGGAATTATCCGAAAAATTCAATCTTTTTCAACTTAGATTAGAACTCTGTAATGTTGTTTATTGCTACAACAACAAGGTTAAGGTATTCAATCCCCAAATTTCTGAAACACTTTTCACATTGCCCAAAACAAAATTCAAAAATATCATCTTCCTTTGATAGAATTGACGACGCCATCGCGTTATTCAATCGATTGATTAACACGCAGCCGATACCGTCTGTTGTAGAATTTAACATGATTTTAGGGTCAATAGTGAAGATGAAGCATTGTCCTACAGCTATATCTTTTTTGAAGCAAATGGAGTTGAAAGGAATCACTCCTTCTATAGTAACTTTGAGTATTTGGATAAATTGTTATTGTCATTTGGGTGAGATGGGTTTTGCCTTTTCTGTATTGGGTTTAGTTTTCAAGAGGGGTTATCGACCTAATAATATAACGTTGACGACGATTATGAAAGGGCTTTGTATTAATGGTGAGGTTAAGAAAGCGATGGAGTTTCATGATAATGTGGTTGTGCAAGGTTTTTTGTTGGATGAAATTAGTTATGGAACTTTGATCAATGGTTTGTGTAAGATAGGATGTACGAGAGACGCGTTTCATTTGCTGCAAAAGATGGAAGGACTAGTGGTTAAGCCTAATCTAGTAATCTACAATATGATCATTGATAGTTTATGTAAAGACGGATTTGTAAATGAGGCACGGGGTTTATATTCGAAATTTTTTGACCTGGGAATAGATCCTGATATTTTGACTTACACTTCTTTGATTTGTGGTTTTTGTAGTACGGGTCAATGGGGAGAAGTTAATCAATTGTTGTGCGAAATGGTTAGTAAAAACATTAAGCCAAATGTTTATACCTTCAATGTATTAATTGATGCGTTTTGTAAAAAAGGAAATATGATAGAAGCTCATGGTATGTGTAATTTGATGATTGAAAGCGATCAGAAGCCAGACATTGTTACTTTCAACACTTTAATGAATGGACATTGTTTACAAGATAATGTGGTCGAGGCAAGAAAATTATTTGACACAGTTATTGCATGGGGTATTATGCATGATGTTTGGAGTTATAACATCTTGATTATTGGGTATTGCAAGTGTAAGAGGATTGATGAAGCTGTGAGTCTCTTCGATGAAATGCATTGCAAAAATATGGTTCCTAATATTATAACTTACAGTTCTCTTATTGATGGTTTGTGCAAATCTGGGAGGATCTCTTATGCATGGGAACTTTTTAATACAATCAATGACGAAGGTCCACCGCCTAATGTTATCACTTACAATATCATGATAGATGCTTTGTGCAAAATCCAAAATATTGACATGGGAATTGCCTTATTTAAACTAATGTTTAAAAGGGGGTTGACTCCTAATGTTTTGACTTATAACATCTTGATTAATGGGTATTGCAAGAGTAAGAGGATTGATGAGGCCATGAACCTCTTTAGTGAAATGCATAACAAAAATTTGGTTCCTGACTCTGTAACTTACAATTCACTTATTGATGGCTTGTGTAAATATGGGAGAATCTCTGATGCATGGGAGCTTTTCAAAGTGATGCACGATGGTGGACCACCGGTTGATGTTGTTACTTACAATATCTTGTTAGGTGCTTTTTGGAAAATACAACCTGTTGCCTAGGCAATTGCATCATTCAACCTAATGTTGGAAAGAGGATTGACTTCTTAAGTTGTCAGCCACAGCGTCTTGATTAGTGAATTTTGCAAAAGAACAAATGAAGTTGTGAATCTCTTCAAAGATATGTGTCACAACTATATGATTCTCGATACTATAAACTCATAGTTTTCTAATTAATGGCTCAGGCTAATATGTAAATCTAGGAGAATCCATATGCATGAGGGCTAACTTATGGTACAGGTTGTTCGATGGTTTTTGCAAAAACCTGTATCTTAACAAGATGACTGCTTTAATTCATTACAATATCGAAAAGATATCTGTTTTGATTGGCACCTATTCTTTCATTGATGGTTTATACATAGGTCAAAGGTTGATGATTACATAAAAGATTGTTCAGCATCTTTTGATTGTCTGAAAGACATCACATAACACCATAACCAATGGACTATCCTAAGGTTTGTTCCATGAAGAAGCAGCTTTCTATTTAGAAAATAACAGGTGATATTGATAACTGATAAGGGAGAGGAACTGCATCAAGAAATGATTGCTTGAGGTCTGTGCTAAATACAAATGGTAAATCCTACTGAGATACATCGACTACACTACACCAAAATTTACGCTTGTGATGGTATGGCTAAATGTTTAGCAATACAAGTTTCTTTTCAGTTAGAAAAACTGGACTACAATTCTGCTAGCAATCCTTAGGCAAGTTGGGCCCAATGCTATGTTTTTGAACTTATTTTAGCATTTGGTTGTTTCCATTGGTGATTATTGTCCATAAATTATATCATTGTTATAGTGGCAAATATGTTCCTGATGTGCTCCTATCAACAGTTTTGCATATTGAATATACCTTTTTGTTGTATACATGCTCATGCTGGCAGATATGTTGATTTCATTGTTCACAATATAAATGTACAGTTAGAATTCTCAATTCTGATAACTGTTATCAATGTAGGATCAGAAGAAACAGTTTTATAAGATATAATTTCTGGTTGATTTTTCTTTATGATTCAAATGATGTTGCAGCTACCTTCCTTAAAAATAATTTGTTTAGTGTGCTTGATAAATATTGGATGCAGCTTCTCATAACACAGGTTATCTCTATCTCTTTCTCTATAATATACACACAAATTACAATGCTCACACAAAAAACAGTTTTTTCCACGTGTCAATCGCACAATAGCAGTGTTGTCAAATAGCTGCTATTGCGGTGCTTTAGTGCTATAGCATAGTGGAATTTGAACAAACCATTATTTTCCGTGATCCGCAACTGACAACACATGCTCAATAGCTACCTTTAAAATCTTATCACAAGTTTTACTCAAAGAGATCCTTATACACTTTTTAGATCAAGTAACCAATACAACTAGACAAAGCATGTTTCTTTCATTAAAAGATTGAATTTGAATATATTTGATGCTTTCCTCTTACATTTTTCTTTGCATTGATTTTGTATTTCTGCAAATGAAACTCTCTTATGAGGTGACTCCCTCTCCTACTTCATTGTTTTCTTCTTTCAGTAACCAATTATTCGTTTGCTGTAGTAGGAGAAGAAGCAACAAACCAAGTGGGTAGATAAGAAGCTTAGTCTTCCATTGTTGCTCTCAACTTTGTTACTCTTCTGGCGTTAGGTAACGTTTCTTCAAATTTTTTCTAAATAAATTTCCATGCATTGGTAATTAATTATTAGCATTAAGGAATGCCAAAATTTTGATTGTAAAAGTGATCTGATTTGCAAGGATTAGATAATTCTAAATGAATGGTATGCATAGAGAGGCTAAATCATCTCTCATGTCTGTATTATGAGAGAAAACAAGATTATTTCTATCTTTCCATAGAGAGCTCATAAGGCGACTTCAAAGAAAGTTTCTCAATTCCAAAGAGATAATTTTGATTGACATATCTATACCAAAAATCTTTTCACACTATCACAATCCCGCAACATATGCATAATGGATTCAGGGACAAAGTGACATCTTAGGACATAAAGAATCATGGGTCATGCTACCCTTGTGGCGTTCCTCATTAGTAAGGAGGTATCCATGAGCTATCTTCTAGAGAGGCATCACAAGTTTTATGATGGCAACAATAATTGTGTAAAATAATAAATTACAATTTTATGTTGACTATGAATTGTTGTATATCATAATTACGTTTTGACTCTTTTCATGTACATTTTAATACCTTTTTAAGTTTGTATTATTTGTACTTAAGTTAATAGTCTTCAAAAATAGGAGATATAAAGTTGGTTAAATAGTAGGTTAGGTGTGGGAGAGAGTTAACAAGTTGAGTGATCAGGAGAAATCAGAGTCTGTTATCTGCCCATAATTTAATACTATATTAAAATTTATCGTTTACAGAAAAATATAATCGATGAATGCACTCGTACATTGCACGGATCTACGACTAATTAGAAGAAACAATGAAGACACAATTTTGTGTGTATGTGTACTTCGTGGAATTCTCTAGAGTATCGGATAGAATGTAAATGGCTGCAATTTTTACAGCACCTTTTCTTCTCTATTTCCATCTGTTATAATTAAATTAACTTCAATAATTTTTCTTTGTTACTTTATTATTTGAAATTTTGTGTGACTACAACCAAAAGAAGAGTCTACAATTTACAAATATGTCTTGAATTATTTGTTATTTTAAACTATCTAAAGAATATTAAGACAAAGTACCTCATGCGGGCCGTTAACTTGATTTCAGATAATAATTTGATTGTTTATCTTTTTTTTTTCTTCTGATTTTGTTCTTTATTTATTTTAAATAATGATTTGATTCTTTATGATTTGATTCTTTATGATTTGAAATGTCAACAATATTTTTTTTTTTTACAAATACTCACAGAATTCATTACCAATTTTTTAAAAATTCATATATTCTTTAAATTCATAACTCAAATATTTAAATAAACTCACATTTTCATCTTTATTTGATGTTGTTCGAGCTGAAAATATAAGTTTATTTGAAGATTCGAGTTATGAATTTGATAAAAATTTGAATTATGTTAAAGATGAAAATTAATTTAATAGGTTTTGTTTGAAGATTTTGATGAATTTTTTGAGTTTATGTAAAAAAGAAAAAGGTAACATTGTTGACATTTTAAGACATAAAAGACCAAATCGTTACTTAAAATTTAATAAATGATTAAATTGAAAAGAAAAAAAAAAATGTTGAATTGTTATACAAAATTAAGTTAAGGGACTCTATTAAGTATTTTACTGAATATTAATTATTTTTTGTGGTACTATTATTTGTCGCATCTTAGCCTATTCAATATTAATTATTTTTTCTATTTAACTCATGCTAGGTTGTATGCATTTTGGTTTAAAAATGTGTTTTGCTTTAAAAATATATATGATTAATGTTTTTATCTTAAACAACAAATAAAACAAGACAGAGGATTAACTTTTTACTGTTATTTAAATTGCTTATTTGTAATTAAAAAAAATAACACACTTAGATTAATAATGTATTTGATATGTTTCTTCTTTTAGGAACAATTAAATTACAAATTTGATAAAATTAACTTGAAGATATTTATGCACAAAATCAAATATTGCATAAGCTTAGGGTAATATTACTTGCATGGTAAGTTACTCGCAAACTAACCTGGACGTTGATTGTGATGAATAGTAAACAATCTGTTTCTAATTATCATTTCACCTTTTCTAATTATCGTTTCACTATATGGCATAATTGAAGCATGTGATTGTGACCAATCACTGCATACAAGGTACAAATATACATCTTCAACCAAGCAAATCTGAGTTTGTTTCCATCGATTTTTGGATTGCAACCGATTTATAAGGTGTTTTTGATTTCACGGTAATAATTAAAAAAAATTGAATGTAAAATAATTTATGATTAAATATATTAATATTAGTCTAAATTGAATAATAAATTCTAACTTTAAATTATATTCTTACATCAAAAACTTGAAATTATATTCAATTTTTAAGACATTTAGTCATGTTCAATTACATTCAATCAAGCCAAAATATATTTTAGATATTTTTCAAATCCAACAAAAATAAAACCATTTACCCTATTTTGCTTTTGTGAAGAGAGAAGTCAATATGGTTGGTGTTACCCTTTGAAAAGGTTGCCATAAATAATGTTTATTCAAAAATAAAATTGTATTTTATATGGATGAGTCATAAAAGTACCAAATGATCATCATATTAAATTAAAAGTAATTATTTGAACATAACAGTTCACATTTTATCTAAAATTTTAAAACCATTCTTTTCTCACTTATATGATATTAATATTCACATATTGTATTGTACAACTTATAATCTATTTTAAAATGAAATAGATCTCCTTTTGTCAAGGAAAAAATAAACAACCAAATATGATACTCATCCTCATTTCATTAATCATTTTGATATTTTTACCTTTCATGATCATAATCATAATGTGGACCACCACCATATACACTGTTCCATCAAAAGAAGAAAAAAGAAAAAACAAAAAAGGTAAAAGCCAAACCGTGCTTTTTGCACTTAAATCACAAGACAAAAAGAATCTTAATCTACCAATTAAGTAACAACCAAACAAACACCAAAAATTAACAAAAAAAATTAAAATAAAAAATAAATAAAGCAACAAAATTTTTAATTTTCTTTTCGTTTCATGGAAAAAATATAATATTTCAATAATACCCCTACCCGGCACCGCCGCTGCAAATTCCGGCGAGTGATACCGGAAACCTATTACAAAGATTCTCCGCCGGCGAATCTCCGCCGCCAACATCTTCCGCCGGCGGAAGTACCCTCCCATCAGCAAACAGCACCCTCTCACCGTTCCTCTGATGATTACCGACCACCATACCCTCGAGCTCCGCCGCCGTATCGTAAAACGCGCCGTCGCCAAACCGCCGTTCCACCTCCAGAAAATCTCCGAGAGACGCTGGCCTCGTATCGCCATCCCTACAAAGCTGCCACCACCTTCTCCGCCGTTCCGCCGCCACCACGGCGGCGGAGGTCCTTTTCTTCTTCTTGTTAGATGTATTTTTGGATCCGCCGGCGATGGCTCCGGTGCCGGAAAGTGAGTCCCGGTGCTGTGATGGAACTCTGAATGCAATGGCCGGAAAACTCACTCCCATTAGTGTCCCTAATGTTGTACTTCTGTCATGGAAGAATGATCCAGTAGACTATATATAATTCACAAACCCCAAATAAAAAAAAATTAGATTTTTAAACTAATTAGTGAAAAAAATTGAAAATTTATGTTCTTGAAATTTTGGGGTGTTAAAACAATGACCAAGTTGATTGATTGAAAATAAAGGGTATTTGTGAGTTTGATGATATTGATTATGATTATTGATTGATGAAAAAAAAAAGTATTTTTTTGGAGATATTTGTGTATGTTTGTGTGAGTTTCATGATATTGATTATTGATTGATGGAAAAAAAAAGTACAATTTTTGAGAAATTTGTGTGTGTGTTTGTTTGTTGATATTGATTATTGAAGATTGAATATTGAATAATGAATAATGAATATTGATACCTCAGTGTCAAGATCAGAGGAGGAAATGGAAGAGATGGAGGGTGATGATGGTGGTGGAACCAAATCAGTAGCTGGATCTAGCATTGTTGTGCTGTGGATTTGTAGTGAGTGTGTGTGAGAGAGAGGGAGAGAGAGATTTTGGGGTGTTTGAGAGGTTTTAGGCAAAAGGGATTGGTTAGTGAGTGGCAATATGAATTTGTTGAGTTTGTGGTTTTATATGTACTAATCAATCAAAGTTTGTGAGTGAATATTTCCAAAAAAAAAAAGTTTGTGGGTGAATGGATGAGTGAGAAATATTTGGGGGATCCATGAAAAAGAAATGCACTATGTTTGAAGGAAAATGATTCGTGTACATCTAAATCTTATTTTACATAATATGTTAGTGATGTGATATGAGTGGGAAGATAAATATAAAAATAAAATGTTGAATAAATATATAAAATTAATGATTTTAAATGTACAAATTTATGATTGAAATATAAATATTACTAGATAGTTTAAGTCAAGAGTGTTTCACACTTTTAAGTGTGTAATTAAAAAAAATCGTACAAAAATTCATTTAAGAAATCTATATCTCTTAACAAGTATTTTTTTATATAGGTTAAATGTTAATCGAACTTATAATCCTATGTTTAGAGATTCAATTATCTATTATAATACTTTTTTATTAAATTTAATTTACTATATGATAGTGATAGATCTTGTCAAAAGAATGATAGTGATAGCTAGCCTCATTTATTGATAAACATTGGGTGAAACCTTTTAGACATTAATAAACTAGAAGAATACGTCCACACCATGTGCAATTAAGTAAAAATTAAAACATTATAATATGCTTTAAGAATGGTTATTGTTTTTGTCTATAAATAAAATATAAATACTACAAAAACTTACTACAAACCTCACATATAAATATGTAAATATGTAAGATTTCAAATTTAAATTCAAGAGGTTGAAAAGGTGACATGTTATAAATATCAATTTAATAATAACATTTTGAAATATTAATATTATAAAGTTTTGAATGGGTGCAGGAAGATAACCCAATGATACTGGTAAGTAGTTGAAAAAATAATTAATATAATATGAACCATTATAATATGTTTCAAGTAAATGTTAAAGAGATCCATTTGATATTAAACTCTGAAATATTAACTATGTCCAGAAGAAACGTTGATGTAAACAAATATTTAATTTTAAAGAGTGACCAGATCCAATATACTATTAAGTATTAAGATCTATTGTTGAGAAATGGTATCAGGGATGATAAATTAATGATGACATAAAAAGTTAAAAATGTAACAAATTTGAAGGTTTTAATTGTTAGAGCATGTGAAAAAAGAAAGAAAAAAAAAGTGAAAAATATGCTGTTTGATTGAGGGGGAAAAACTGCTTTAATTTTAAATATATATTTTCCTAGTAAATTTTTAAATCCTCATGAATTGTTGGATCTGGGCTTGAGGTAAAATTAATATAAAATTTAAATTATTTAAAAATTAATTAAATATAATATAATGACGTAACTTTGTATGATTGATTGTTAAATATTATATTTAATCAAATTCGAAGGTGTGAGAGTGTTCCTCATTTCATTATTTATAAGAGAAATTAAAAAGTTTAATGTATGAATTTATAAGTCTTAAAAAAGTAGTTTATTAAACAAGTTGGAATGTATTTTAATTCTTAAATTTATAGTTATCTACCATCTATTTTTCATTGAATTGAAGCATGATGTAAGTAAATTAAAGGAAAACGATGCTTCAAAATCTTCAATTTAAGCTAAAGTTAGGTTGAAAAGGACTATCATCACATGATGTAATATCCCAACTGATAGTACATTATCTACATGACCCAACTAAAAGGTGTATAAATGCTTACTTACTTAATGCATTAGTCACATAAACTTCTCATGAATCATTTATGGAATAAAGAAGAAATGTTTTTCTTTTTAAAGATTATAACCACTATGAGTTTTGTAAATAACACGGCATTTTGTAGATATTAAAATTAATTTTTATATTTTAAGTTTGTTCAGAAACCCTCTTTTTTAAGATTCTTTATAAACATCTTTAAGCTTATAAAAACTTTTTTTTATAGTTAAAAATCATAAACTTATTTTATTGGAAAAGCTCTTGAAAGATAGAAGCTAATCTAACGGCTATAGTAATAGGAGCATAAGTTCACTGAATAATAGCTCACAACTTCTTTAATATTGCTAGATTAATAGATATGCATTGATAATATTTATAACTTTTGCAACGTCATCCAATCAAATCTCATAGTTTCTCAAATCTTAACTATTAACTAAATTATTTAAAAAAATAATGTGTTGTGGTCAAATTGTGAAACTTGATTGAATAAAGTAGTTCACATTGCTGTTGTATATTCATCAATGAATGTCTTTTAAAATTATTTTGAGATGACAATATATAATAGAGGGTTAAACAATATAGATCTCAACGGAATTTTATAAAATGAGAAAAAATGATGAGCGATGTTTTTCAATTTGTCTGTTACTAATGTTATTTTTATATTTTTAAAAGTGTGCATCCAGACAACACAAATTATTCAAAAAGACTCATACAGACATAAAATTTGATGGTTTTTTAAGACTAAATTCATGACGAGTTTGTGATTTATCTTCAACATTACGGTTCAACTGGGTGGTACACATATACCTTATTCATAGTGAATGAAAAGTTTACTGTTTTTAGACTTTTCCAAATTCAAAATGTTTTGAAGTTCATGGATTGCCATAAGAAAATCCAACAAAGAAAATTGAGAAATATCATTATATTCTACCAGACTGAATCCAAAGTGGCACCACAGAAAGACTGAATCCAAATTGGCACAACATATGATTAACCTTGCAAGCCAAGTCATTTCACTGTCTTTGTACCCTCAGTTTCCCTTGAATTTAATGTCACAGATGCAAGTTATCTATATTCTATATCAGCATATTTCTGTAAAATGGTCCCATGAAGAGATTGGTTGAGTATACTATACACTAAGTATACATTTTCAGGGCTTGAGCCATACAATAAATATGATGGTCTGCCACATGAGCTCTCTGAATTGTTTTTGACGAATTCGGCTTCCCTACTGTCAAGACATCCCCGCATACAAATTCAAGCTCAGTATTTTAAATTGTCCCCAAACTGCAGGAATAAACAATAACCTTATGATGCTCATCCTTACCAAATAAAAGTTAAAGGCCTAAGTTTATATGATGAAATGTGATCAATAAGCATGCTTCTGTTTTATGAACAAAATGCCAATGTACACCATCAGATTATAAATCAACAGCCTCCTATAGAACCTAACCTGAGAACATAAACTTAAATTAAAGAAATTTTACACGGGGGGAAAATTATGGATAAATTCATTCCACATTTCAGTTGTAACAGAGTCCCTTAATTGTGAAGCAACTGTAATTTCTTCAGCATTAAAACTAAGACACTGTGACTGGGTCTCAAAATCCGACTTTGGTTGTACTTCCACCTCTAATGGGGGTACTGATTCTTCCATTGTAAATGATGCATCCTTTTCGTACGTCTTAAAAATCCAGTCATCTGGTTTCTCCCCGCGAATGTAATTGTGTAACGCACAAGCTGCCACCACTAACTTTACTTGTGTCTGTAATGGGTATGAAGGAGAAGCCGTCAATATAGGAAATCGTTCCTTTAAAGCCCCAAAAGTTCGACTGGTAACATTTCGTAATAATGAGTGCCGTTGATTAAACAGTTCACATGCATGATGTGGGTGGTAACCACTGGGAAATTCCTTGGAGTGATAGGGAGTATGGGGATATGGAGCAATGAAACCTGGCACATTTGGATACTTGTTGTCTACCAGGTAGTATTTACCTGTGTCATAAAAAATGTTTTAATCCAATATTTGAAGTTAGAGTTATAAGTATATGATAATCATTGGGAACACCTAATCAGTTGTCCCTTAAATTGGCATCAAGCTTGTTGCACAAGTTTTGTTTGTTTCAACTATATCTTAAATTTAACAATAATAGTTGCAATCTTTTCATATTAACTCCATGTTAGTCACCTAAGTGACATTGCATCTACTAATATCAATCTCTTACAAGTTACAACTACATCCAGATAAAAGTTGACAGCTAAATAATCAAAAATATAACTTCAATTCATTACATTTAAAGGCTAGGTGACAAAAAGTGATCCAGTGATTTTTATTTTATCTTTCAAACCAAATTAATGTACATATGCAGATTCAGAGAGAACATCATAACATCAGGTAACCCAACATTTGTCAAGAGAAGGTACTCCAACACTATTGCTACCCAAATCATAATTACATTTTACAGATAAGTATTACCTTCAGGGACCTGCAATCTATTCCTTCTAGTGATTGCTGAATTAAAAACTTGTAAATCTGTAGCAGATCCTTCCCAGCCAGCTAAAACATAACAAAACTTGAGGTCAAATGAGCATGCTGCCAGAACCTTTTGTGAAAGTAACCCTTTCTTATTGCGGAAAGGTCCTTGCTCATCTACACCAACTGTCACAGGTACGTATATACCATCAATTGCTCCCACACAATCCTATTAAAGAGTAATAGAAAAAGTGAGACCACTGTTGTCGATCGTGGATCATAGAAAATAGCAATTTATTCAAATTTCACTACACTATAGTGCTAGTGCCACTATAGCTTCTATTTGACAACACTTTGTACCAGTGTTGTCAAATAGCAGCTATAACATAGCAGAATTTTAACAAACTGTTATTATTTTGTGATATTCGACTTAGTACAAAGTGTTGCCAAATATCGGCTACAGCAACGCCATAGCATTGTAACATTGTGAAATTTGAACAAACCACTATTTTGTGCAATTGGCGATTGACAACACTACTCTATACTAAAAAGTGTATTACAGAACATCAACAATTTATTGAAAATCTACTATGCTATAGAGGCATAGCTACTAATTGACCCGTTTGGATTGACTTATATGAGCTTATCTACTGGCATAAGCACTTACGAGTAGAAACAACTTATAAAATATTCATAAGCCATTTTCAGCTAATTTTCATAAACTATTCAAGATAGCTTAAGAAAACAGCTTATAGCCTATATAAAAACAATTTGATTTTATTTTACCTTGTGTTATAAAAATATATACATAAGTGCTTATGCTATAAGCTATTAAATAAGTTGTTTATCCAAACAAAGCCACCATACTTATCAAAAACTAATTTACATTAACCTTACTTTAAAATATGGATAAAACCTAGGATCTTGAGAGATTTCCATCGGAACATCGGAGCTAGGAGGCTGAAAATAATCCTTCGAAATCGACATAATTGCATTCAAAACATTGTTAAAATGACGACTAATAGTTTCGCCAGAGTAATGAAACAATTCTTGAACAGACCTAATCCGTAAATTATGTCCAATAATGAACATAAACATAGCTAATTGCTCTTCAATTTTGATTCTATTTGTGTCACGTAATAAACCCTTGGTCTCTAGAATATCACATAAATTGTAGAATACTTGTTTATCCATTCGGAAATTATCTAAACAACGTTGATTTGCACCGTTAAGTACTTCATCAACAAATTTTGCACCGTTAGATGATAAACGAGGAAGTTCTTTAGGTGTGTGATTATTATTGACTCCTTCGTTTTCTTCATCGGAACACTTCATTGAGGAATTGGAACTGTTTTCATAAAGTGAAATTCATTCTATCATAAAGTGAAAATATAAATAAACGAAATGTAATAATGTGTGATTTTTTAGGGCAAAATATCGCGGTGAAATTGAATCCTAGCACGCGCTATGGATAGGGGAAGGAAAATGCAAAACAGAAAGGAGAAAGACGAGAACCTGAACTTTCTAACGGTTTCCGGCGGACGACGAAAACTCCGGCAATGATTTCCGGCGAGTTGTGTTCCGTGTGACTATAACTTGTTTCTGATACAAGACCAAAGCGGCAGCGTCTGCAAATTTATTTTCACTTTTGCTACTCACACACCCCTTGTTGGCTGGTTACACCCTGTTATAGAATAAAATGACCAAATCACCCTTATTATAGAACAAATTCACTCATTTTATCAAAACCATTTCTTCTATCATTTTCACCATTTCTTTTTTTGTTTCTTTTTCCCTCCTCCATTTACTGAACTTGTAGAAACAAAGGAATTCAATAACACTTTCCAGATTTTAGATTCTCTTTATTTCTTCATCTATTTTCTTTCTCTCTCTCTATTTACGTTTTTAAATTCTCTTTATTTTCTTTTAATTCTTTCGATTTCATACTATGAATGGTTTAGGTGTATATTCTCGTGGGTTTGATGTTTATGCTTGAATTGAGTTCACATAGGTTTTAAAATGTGTTCAAAACTTGAATCATAAGTAAGGATGACAATAGGTATCAACATGTATAGATAGTACTATTTCGCTACTCTATTTGTTGGATAAAAATGATATTTGTACTCTATCTATATATATAAGTAATATATGTACTCTCTATATCTCTCTAAATATCTATTTAATGACTATTTGAAATTTTTTTAAGTATATGTGAATACTTGTTAAGCTACTTATCTCGTACCTATTGCATATTTTATTTGCGTATATTTGTTGTACAAATTTTTTGCCATCTCTAATCATAAACACATACGTGAACTGAATCAACGTATAGATACATAAATTGAGATTGTATATGATTATTAGACTTTTATACAAAATGAGAGTTCTATATGAATTGATTTCACATACATTTACGCAGTTTTCTATTTGCGTATGCACATGATTTCAGTTTGCCTATGTGTTAGCATTGCTGACTTTTGCAATTTTCTTCACACTTCTTTCTATTTATTTATTTACAAAATTTTCATATGGGTGTGAAATAGAGTGAGATAAGAGGTAAGTGATGAAGAAAAAAACAAAAATAAGGGTTCTAAAAGTATCAACGATGAAAGGATAATTTAGATATTTAATTTTAAAAAAACATTAATGGGGTGTTACTAGCAAACAAGAGGGTGTATCTAGCAAAATTGATTTATTTTTTAGGCTAAATTACATTTGTGGTCCTTTAACTTAATTTCAGGTAACGTTTTAGTCATTTATCTTTTTTTTTTTTTTTTCCGATTTAGTCCTTTATTCCTAAAAATATCAAATAAAGTATGAAAATATGAGTTTATTTGAAGATTTGCGTTACGAATTTGATGAAATTTGTATTATATTGAAGAATATAATTAATTTTATGAGTTTTGATTGAATTTTTTTGAATTTTTGTATAAAAAAGGATATCATTTTTGAAATTTTAAAACATAAAATATCAAATTGTCACTTAAAATTAAAATAAAGGACCAAGTCGGGAAAAAAAAAAGATAAAGGACTAAAACGTTACCTGAAATTAAGTTAAAGGACCACGAATGTAATTTAGCCTATTTTTTATTGTCTAGTAACAAAATACTAATATATTCGCACGAGTCTGCATTATTCTCCATAAATTGTATAGTTTAATTTAATACAAACAATTATTAATTATTAGAAATAGTTTTAATGGTGGAACAAATATAATAATAGAAGTTTTAGATTCAAATGAATATAAAAAGTGTTAACAAAAAAGAATGAAAATTAAAAGTTTGAAGTGATCTATTTATCAACAATGTTTGGTCCTAGCTACTTGGTCCTAGCTACTCCACCATTATTGGTTTGGTCCTAGCTACTCAACCATTATTGGTTTGAAATCACCCTCTTTCTCTCATTTTTTTCTCTATCTTTATTCAAACAAGTGGTTCTCACATACATTTAGTTTTTATTTTTTATTTTATTTGTGATTTCGTCGTCCAAGTACAACATTATTTTATTCGTCGTTTTAGCGCATCATTTTGATTTCCTATTTCGTTGCAGTGTTCATTTAATTCAGATCGACAAATTAATTTCGATTAAGTGTATATGTCATCAATGATTTTGACGTCATCAATGTTGAGCTCTGAATGCATGGATATTCTAGATATTTTAATTTTATCGTATACGTAAGTTTTGCCGCATTTATAGACGTCTTTGTCGCTCTATACTATGAATCTGTATGTTGTGAGTTTATTTGTAAATTCATAATTTTTAGTTTTAGTGACTTTCAAATTATATCATTCTCGATCGATGTAATTTTACCAATTTGAATTAATTAATATGTTTTTAGTATAAAAAAAACAAATGGTTGATCATCTAATCTACTAAACTTTAGTTTGTCATACTTACTATCCTCGAAAGTCTAATTTTCTTATAGATGATAAAAACAATATTTGGAGTTCATTTACTAAAATAATTTTTTAGAAAATAATTCACAAAATCATAACAAAATTGAGTTAGTTGATATAAAAATTATATACTTCAAAACGGTAAGAAGAATATTTATTTTGAACAAATAGTTCCATAGCCTTATTAGAAAATAAAATATTTGTTATTGTTAAATAATAATAAACACTATATTTAAAATCAAATAAAAATATTATTTTACAGAAAAATAAAGAATTTGTATTTGAAGTTTTCAAATTTAGTCTAATTTTTAACGATGAAGAGATATAATTTTATTGTACTTTCAAATTTTTTAGAGAGTACATAATAGATTTTTGGATTTTAAAAATGTAAAAGTAAAATAAAATAAACAAAGTAAAGTCTAGTACGCAAATTAAACAAAAATGCGCTAGGTTCCGTGTAATGAATGGATGCTACAGATGAGGCTTTAATGAGTATGACGAGTAATTGGGCATGAATGACTCATCATGAGATGGATAGGATCTTCCACCCTATTTGGTAGAATAAACCACCGTTAATTTACTAATTGCGCACGATTATTTGAGATATCACGTGTCATTGTTATGTTTGTATTTGAGTAAGTAGGGATAAAATTGGTAGTAAGATTGATTTTTTTGAAGTTTAAGTTATACTTTGGAAAGTGAGAGACTAATTTAAGTTTTTTTTTTTTTTTTTAATTTTTTTATTGGGAGATTAATGTGAAATAAATAAATAAAATACTTATTTTTTCTTTAATTGTCACTTATATAAGAAAATTTTGTTCTTTATATTTATTGCATTTAAAATTTAATATGATATTAATTAGTGATTTGTCAATATTAAAGAAGTTAATGAAAAATCACATAATCAAAAAATTAATTTTAAAATATTAATTTCTTCAAAAAATGATGTCAGATTTATGTTTTTTAATCTCATTTATTTTTAAAAATAATATTTGTTGATATTTTCTCATATCGACTATATGTATGATATTTGACATGATCAATTCAACTATGTGTTGTCAAATAATTTGTAAGATTGAAAAACGTTAAATTTATTTATAGTCTCCATAAACCTCTTATTCAAAATAAGATATTGATTAAACGAGTTATTGTCAGACATTTTCACAAACACAAGAAGTTAAAATTGAAATAAACTAAACTTAAGTATGTTTTGGTTATTATGTTTTCACCAACTTCCTAAAATTGGTTCTTATATTTTAAAAATTAAAATTTTTAGTATTTCTATCAGATTTTTGAATTAAAAAACGCAATATAACATATTTTAAATAATATATAACATTAAAATAATAGTTAAAGTTTTTAAAATTGAAAATTAAATTTTAAATTTTTTATTATAATTTCAAAATTATTATTTTATCATATATTATTATTTAAAACATGTTAAAATAGATGTATCAATCTGGCAGAGTAAAAGAGCGAGTGTTCATACAAAACAAAACTATTATTATTAGGGGTGGACAAAGTTCAGTTATGAACTAGAACCGTTTGAAAATTGAACCGAACTGGTTTTCAATTTGAAAAAACTGAATTGAATCGGTTTTTAGTTCAAAGAAACGAACCGAACCGGTTTATAAAAGTGGTGCACCGATTTATTATTTTGAACAAAACCAAACTGGCATTCTGGAAAAAAAAATTCGGTTCAAGTTTTTTGAAATAAAAACCGGTTCGGTTCGGTTTTTTTAACAAAAACCAGTTCAATTCGATTTTTTGAATTGAAAAATCGGTTCGGTTCAATTTTAGTTTTACAAAATCAGTTCGGTTCTTAAACCAGTTCAGTTCAAAACCAGTTCGGTTCGATAGTTTGATTCAGTTTTTGGTTTTTCTGAACACTCCTAATTATTATTGCACATTTTTTGAAATTGCGTACACACTCTACACTTATTATAAAAAAAAATATAAAAATATCCACACTCTGTACGAGCACAATTTGGACGAACACAAAATCGAAATCAGTAACCGTAATTTCTTTGCAACTTCCTTCCTTTAACTCATCCTAACAAATTTTAATTTCATTTATACTTTATTTTTTATAATCTATCTCTTTCTATGTATTTATATATTTATTAATTGATTTAATTAAGTGTTGAGATTGTTGAGTTTTTGTTTGATTTTTCTAAATTGAAATCGCAAGGTTTAGCAATGGAGTCAGGGAGAGTGATCGGGTTCGTTGGATTGGATGAATTAGGATTAGAGATGGCGTCTTCGCTTCTTCGCCATGGATATGCTGTTCAAGCTTTCGAGGTTCCTTTTTCTCTCATAATTTAACATTTTAATCACACTTATATAATTTTTATAAACATTTTAAATAGCTTCCTTAATTTAAAGAAAAAAAGTTCCTCCTCTCTCTCCCTTCCATAAACTCTTCATCCAAACAAACTCTTAATTAAAATTAATTTTACATTAATTAATATCTAATGAAAATCTCTTGTTTTGCCATGTTGCGTTAGTCTCGTAAATGCATCTTAAAATTGACAATATGGCATAACAAAATAAAGAGCTCTCATTTAAATTAAATATAAGTGTAAAACTAATTTATACTTCTATAAAAACAAAACTAACTTACACATGTACTAAATGTATTACTATAACTATTAAACTCAATAGATAATTTTGTCAAAAAACTTAATAAATAATTATTTAATTATTGATAAATAAAACTTAGTGAAAAATAAGATGAAATGATTAATTATATATATTTACTGATCCTTTATTTAAGGGTTATTTTATTTTAAATTATTCATGTTAAAATAATTATCACTTTACATATTTTATCTGTAAATTAGGATATTGAATTTCTAAATTTAATGCTTATTTTGAAATATTTTTATTAAATGAAATGAGACAATATATTTAAATTATAATTTAATAAAATAAATTTATATAAAATTTTCTTTATATTATCTTTATTTTTTAATCTTATAAATTTTTACTTAAATGAAATATTTTAGTAATTTTGAAATAAAATGTTATATTTCACAAAATTACTCAAAAAAGTAGTAATCAGTAAAAAGTAAAAGAAATGTGAGAGTGATAATTAAGAGGGTGTAAAAAATTGTTATTATTAATAAAAAAAATTTGAATTGAAATAAATTTTTCTGTAGATAAGTGATCCCATCATTGAAGAACTTGTAAAGCTTGGAGGAATTAGATGTGCAAGCCCTTCAGAAGCAGGGAAAGGTAATTGATATTTCAGCTATATTGGCTGACTATTTCATAAACCAAAGTTATGCTTTACTCGGTTTGACAACCTTTGCCCTGGTTTGATGCAGTAGGCCATTTAAATTGAGTTAAAATAGTTGTAAGATATGATATCATTCAAATTTAATAATTTATGTCTTAGATTAACTATGCAGCTAATAACTAAACATCATGTAGAGAAAGATAAGTGTTGGATTAACTATTACAATTATAACTGGGTTTGTCATCTTCTCCAAAATATGAATGGAATATTGTTTTTGCCGTCATCTTCAATAATGCATATCTTTTTCTCACTTGCAGGTGTAGCTGCTTTAGTTGTCCTTATATCTCACACGGATCAGATTAATGATCTAATTTTTGGCGATGA
Source organism: Cicer arietinum (assembly GCF_000331145.2). Lineage (NCBI taxonomy): Eukaryota > Viridiplantae > Streptophyta > Magnoliopsida > Fabales > Fabaceae > Cicer > Cicer arietinum. The sequence goes on from NC_021167.2 coordinate 25,694,002, forward strand.
GGGTGCTTTGAAAGGTCTCTGTAGAGCTTTATAGCAGTATACATTTTTTATTTTAAGGATCTTGGTTCAAGTAAAAAATAATATTTTTTTTTGAATTTGCAGGTCTAAAACCAGATACGGTTCTTATTCTTCGTTCCACAATATTACCATCAGTTCTCCATAAACTGGAGAAAGACCTGGAAGGTAACATATGCCTTCTATGTTTTTGGTTAATTAAAATGCATGATTCTTTATAAAAGGAGTTCCTAACAAATCATGTTTGTTTATTCAAAAAACAAATCATGCTTATTATTTTTGCAGATCTCATGTTAGTTAAATATTTGAGGATATGAAGCTATCAGATTTTTTTACGTCAATGTGATGCATCTGTTAATACCATTATGTGTTTTCTACAGTTTAAGTCAAACAAAACAATGTTAAGGTCTATACCTGAAGGCCCCAATTTCCAGGGCCTGCCTTAGAGTCATCTTAGGGGGAAAATAGGAAAAGAGGGAGGAGTTAGTTACAAAGAGAGAAGGTGGTACCAGACTAAGTCAATTATATCAGGAGGGAATGAGGAAGTTTACTTTCGCAATTGGGAGTCTAGAATGCACACTCTTAGTTTGGAAGCTTGTCTCTTTCTTTTTATTTTTTTTCTTTCATATTGCAATTAACAAATATAGATGCTGATAGGAATTTGTTACCATTTCTTTTTCTAATCTATCAACTACATCCATTGCACAGTCAATGTATACGTATTCTGGAGTGATATCTTAAATTTTTCGATTATTTGGGAATTCAGTTATAGGAGTTTACTTCCCAAAAGTAACCGTGTTTGTTATCCTGTAGAAATTCAGAAGATAGCCTATGTTGTTGACGCATATGCCTCTTATGGGAGGTCGGATGCTTTGAATGGAAAAGTCACTGTAAGTTATTATCTTAACATTGGTATATGTAAGTATAATATGTTGCACGTCTTTTCCTCAACTGCTTAATTATCCTATCTTGCATTGACTATTGTTGCTTGTACTACGTAGATCGTATCATCTGGAAGAACAGATGCCATTGCAAGAGTACGGCCTTTTCTTTCAGGTAAAGTTGAGACCTGTTTAGTTATACACTACACAGACATGATATGCCATAAAGATGAGTATTTTTTTTCTTTTTCTTTTCATATTAGTTAATATCTGCTTTTTGTTGGCAGCAATGTGTGAAAAGCTGTTCAGCTTTGAGGGTGAAATTGGTGGTGGCAGGTGCCCTTCTCGCTCTTGCTAAGCCTAGTTTTTCATTATGTAAAAATGTTTAAATGCACCAGTTCTATATGACCATGCCTTGCAGAGCCCCCTACCCCCCAAACAATATTGCAAAATTACATGCTTCATGCTTTACTTAGATAATAATCCTAAGTTTATATTGTCAACGTTCACAAAAAAGTTACTGTTATACAATGTTGTGTTCTGTTGGGTGTTTTTACTTTAAAATATTTACCACTATTTTTCATTGCAGTAAGGTTAAAATGGTCTCTATGATGCTGGAAGGGATTCATTTCATTGCTTCAGTGGAGGCTCTTTCTCTTGGTGCAAAAGCAGGAATTCATCCATGGATAATCTATGATATAATTTCCAATGCCGCTGGAAATTCATGGCATGTGTTTAGTCAATATGATACAGATATCTTATAAAAAAAATAATAACTTCATATTAAATAAGTTCTTGCATGGTCACATAAGTTGTTGATGCTTTGGACTACATTTTTTTTGTTTATTTGAAAAATAAGTTTTTTGAAGGCAGGAAAAGTGACTAAAATTTTTTGAAAAGGAGGATTTTTGCTATCACAAATATTCTTTGATGTCTATAAACAAATATGTTCTTGGTTTTGCACAAATATAATGCTGATGAATAAAACGTGCCATGTAAAATTTTGTTTAATATTTTCTAACTGACGCCCAACCCTGTCTATTATCTGAAGGTGGTGATGATTTATTTATTTTGCAGGGTATTCAAGAATAATGTTCCTCTTTTGCTAAAGGGAGAGGTTAAGCATCAAATTCTTAGCACTTTGATTAAGGAATTGGTAAGATCTTTAGAATCAGAAGTAATTAAATATTCATATATTTTCAGTGTTTTGACTAGTTTTGGGGACTGTAAATTGTTTTTGCTGACCTCACCTGGAGGAATTTTTTTGAATGGAATTGTCTATTAGATTATATTAGATATAAAACAATTGGAAGGAGAAAAAAATTATTGAAACATTATTTTTGAACTAACTCCCATGTACAAAGTTATTTACATAATATATACTTAATCACTGTTGCTATTTTCCGAAATTAAGCTATATTACAAATTTACAACTGTCTGGATCTGTGCCAACTTTTTTAAGAAATATAATAATAATAGTAATAATTCAACTTTCTTCCTCGAAACAGCGAGTGAAAACTATCATTCCCAACTTGTTAGTAATAGCTCGAAACCACTCAGTTGGAAGTCCTTTAGTTAACACAAATGTCAATTGATGACTTGATCGAACATAAGTTATAGGGATCAATTTATTGTCTTGAAGAAATGCCAATCTATGTATGCTTTGTCATATCATGCATGAATTATTGTCTTCAAGCGCATTTGTTTTAGATTGCTTTATAAAAAAAATACTTTTTTAAAATAACATTCGCTTTTTAGATTTTGCTATATGTGTTTGTTACAACTTTTAGAAATAATTAGAATATGAAAAAACAACTATTTTCTAATTATAATGAAAAATTGTTTTTAGTACCCTCGTAGAAATTATCTGATTTCGAAGAGTGTGGTCGATGAGAGAAAATATTAAAAAGACATTTTTATTTTTATAAGTGTAAACAAGCATAAATTAACTTCTTTACTTAAAAATCTCTAAATTAGTTCTAGCCTAGATTGTTTGTTGACAATTATGATAAAAATTTAATTTACATTTTTAAGTAAACTTAATGCCTTGAATTGCTATTCCATGGTGATGTAATCACTTATTACTTTTTAGTTGGAAAAGAGTCACATTATTGTATTATTTGATTCTCGTTTTCAATATTAACGTATACAAAGAACTTCTTATTCTTTTTGTTGTTATTCTTTTCTAAACATTTCTTGACAGTAACCGAGTTTGCTTTTATTCTAGGAAACAATTTTGGATATGGCCAAGTCACTTACTTTTCCACTTCCACTTTTGGCGACAACTCATCAACAACTTATTCATGGTATGAAATTCAGTAGACTATACAGTACTCATTAGATGTCAAGTTTATAAAAAGCAACCCACCTGCAGCTGACATAGTTTAGCAAATTCATTTTTTCAGGGGTTTCACATGTTTGTTATGAAGATGATGATGACACAACGTTGATTAAGGTTAATTTCGTTTACATATGTTTGAGTAGTTCAATCAAAGGTTATTGTTTTTAGAAGCTGTAGTGTTTTTTCTTTTCTATTGGAAATAATGTAAATAGAAAAATAATAGGCTGATTTTCTTTTTTTGTATATTATTATGTAATTACTGTAACCATAGTTCCTTGTATTGATAAGATCCTTAGTGTGTAATTGACACAGATTTCATTACATGCCTTTTGTTTCTCTTATCTTTCAATATTAACATCATTTTTTTTTTCTTCTACATCATGACAGATTTGGGAAAAAGTTTATGGGGTGAAAATTTCAGATGCTGCAAATGCAGATGCATATAACCCTGAACAACTTGCATCTGAAGTCATTACTGCTTCTAAGAGTGGGAAGCGGGTTGGTTTTGTTGGCCTTGGAGCTATGGGATTTGGCATGGCAACTAATTTGCTCAGATCGAATTTCAGCGTTTTCGGTTATGATGTAATTTCTCTCTTTGGGATCTTAAGCTATATCGCATTAAACAAATGTTATTATTGCTTAAAAAATTTGATAGTGGTATCATAATAGTGAGTTGGTGACTGTATTCGTCAACGGTTTGTCCACATTATCAATAGTATTGGTATTTAATAAGAAATTTCCCGTTTTCCATTATGAACCAGAAGATCAGAAGTATGGTCCAAGTTAAATCTTTTGGAAGCACTTAGAATTTTATTCATGAGTTGCATTTAAAGTTGACTTCGTTTGTATGTCTTGATATAGATTTGAATGAAAATAATGAGGTACTAGTAACTTAACTTAACTCTTAATCATTAAGAAAAAAACCAAGTGAAGTGGCAACATGATATGCATCAGAATTTAAGATTCAAAGTTGATTTTAGCCATAATAGACAAACACTGTTTCTGACTAAAGCTGGTTTTAACTTACTCTGTTTATCATGATTATTTGAAGTTGTGTTCATGTTTCTGTCTTTACTTTTTCCTGTTTATGCTGGTATTTCTTTCAAACTTTTATGCATGCATTACTGTTAGCAATTTGTGTATGATCTAGAATTCTAATTGAATATAAAGAGTAGAAAGTTGAAATGATCACTATAAGCATCTTTTCAAATCCTTATTTTTATTTTTGCATCTAGGTGTATGAACCAACTCGAATCCGATTTTCAGATGCTGGTGGCCTTATTGGAAATTCTCCAGCGGAAGTGAGTAAAGGTAAATTGATACATACCATACTATGTACCCAAAAAAGTTGGTACTTACCTGTAGACCTACAGATGATTTGATACAGTAATAAATAATAAGATGAATAAATTAGGGATTTTTCTTTTCATTTTGTAAGGCTGAAAAGGCCTGAGATATTGGTCATGACACTAGGAGTTGTTTTCCAACTGTATATCATGTAAATGTAAGTGAAGTCAAACTTTACCATATTTTGTTGTGATGATGCCAGGGTGAATGTCAAAACTGATGATTTGGCATGCAAGTTCACTAGTCATATTGTTGATTATACCAATTGTTATTTCTTTTCTGGTCACCGCTTAGTGAGAGAAAATTTCTAGCATTCAACAATCAAGGGACAAATGTATTGAGAGCTTCAATAAATCAATCATAGTCAATAGCTTATAATAATTTTATTGTGAGTTAATGTTGCCACAGTAAGTAGGCCAATGAGCCGGTCAATTATTTACTCCTTTGTTGGTCATACCTTTGATTTTAGTATCATTTTCCTAGTTGGTGTTTATTAAACTGAGAGTACAGCTGTCCAGGTGGTTACAGCTTGTATTATTTTGATTCTAATTATTTTTAGGATTAAGAATGTCCTTGATAGAAAACAGAATTTTATTGGCTGGAATTGATGAGCTCTGAAGCTCTTACAATGCTGGAAATATGAAAATGCAGAAAAAGAAATAAACCAGAGTTCTAAGAACTCCTAAACCAGAGCAGAATTGCTCCTAACCAGAGAAAGAATTCCCCTAATTGTTTCTTTGAATATTTTCTGAATATCTTCACCTCTTCCTATTCCCTCATTCTTATAACATAAAATAAATGATATTATTAATTAGCTTTTATTCATTTCATTCATCCTTCTTGAAACTGAATGTCTTTCCCACTTCCCCCTCTTTAATGGAATATCAGTAGAATAAGAGACATTGTTACTAGCATTTATTCCCTCCATCCATCATTCTAGAAACTGAATGTGTGTGAAGTGTGTGACTTGGTTGAGTAGGCCCCACTATTTGGGCCCTCATTCCTCTTAATTTGCAGTGTTCTATCAGTCCTCAAGGGTTCTTGTACTATTTCTGCGTTCTTGTTTATGTAGATGTCCATTTTGTGTATACTAGTTATTAGGGTGATATTCTCAATTAGCATTTAATATGATTGATACAAGATGCCACCTGCGTGCATTACAAGTAATGAAGAAACAAATTAGGAATATGATAAAACAAAACTTAAATGGTTTTGCTATTGGAACCAAGAAATTCTATGTAAGCTCTTGGAGTGCAGAATGATCTTTTGTGGTAATTAGTTGTGTGCATGAGCACAAGTCAAATGAGTTGTCTGTTCCTAATATTGAAACTGTTTATTTCTTTTTGCTTAAAACGGTATGTTCTTTTTATGTAAATGAATTTGCTAGATTCATACAAATACAAATATCTCAATCACATTTCAAGTCCTCTACATCAACCAATTAATCACATATTATTGCTTCCAGATGTTGATGTTCTCATAATCATGGTTGCGAATGAAGTTCAAGCAGAGAATGCTTTATATGGAGAAAATGGTGCTGTTTCAGGTACGCATATGCATCTTAATTGCCGTTATTATTATATATCTTTTTAACTGTACTGACCCTTCTATATGCACTATCTAGTTCTTCCTCCGGGTGCATCTATCGTTCTCTCTTCTACAGTTTCTCCTGCATATGTGAGTCAGCTAGAGCTTAGATTGCATAGTATGTTACTACTCCTTTGTAATGGTTATCTATTGTGTATTATGTTTCTGAATTTCTTATTTCCTTTCCTGATTTTATGCAAGAGCAAACTTGTCAATTCACAACTTTTTAGAATTTGGGTTGGACCCTACACCCCACAAAATCGGTTTGTAGGGTGAGGACACTCCTCATCTTTAAAACATGTTTTACCGTAGTTATATAGGGATATCTTGATTTGATGTACTTTGCTAGAAGTTTAATGGTAATATTTAAAGCTCTTACGACAATTTGTGTATGTTTGTTTTCCCCCATCTAATATATCTAATTCTTAAAAACATGTGTTATTTTATTAGTCTAAATGTGCAGAATCCTCTTCTATTTTAGGATTATATTTTTTTGTGATCAAATAGAGAAATGTGTTTATGTAAAAGTTCGTACATGATTATTTTGAGTTTAATGATTGTGCGCTGACAATTCAACATGGTATAATAGTATATAAATGCAATATGTGGATTCCCATATTTAAACCTTGGTCATGATTACCTGTATGATGTTCAAAAGGATATTATTTCTTCATCTTGAATGCTTTTCAGAGTTCATTTTACAGCATTCTTTCATTCCTTCAATGAAGGATGTAGTTGTGTAATTGTTAACATGAAAATAACACAGATGAAGGTAAAAACTTAAAGTTGGTGGATGCCCCTGTGTCTGGTGGTGTTCAGAGGGCCTCATTGGGAACACTTACGGTATGAAGTACATCTTTGGTTTTTAGTTAAACTGCTCTTTTGATTTTGTGAACGGAGCCACTGAAGTCATGTATATTTCTCAGATAATGGCTTCAGGGACTGATGATGCTCTCGAGAGTGTCGGTTATGTCTTAGAAGGTAACAAGTACTAAGAATATAAGTGAATAATGTTAATTCTGTATCTGGGTTAACAGAGTTTTCTAAAATAATTTTCTGGTTAATTCATGATGATTCTCTGTAATCAGCCTTGAGCGAAAAGCTTTATGTTATCAAAGGGGGTTGTGGTTCTGGAAGGTATTGTTCAGTTATAAGCCAATCATTCTTTATCCATTTTAGTCATTTGTCTCATACTAGCACTATTTTCCATATGCATGAAACAGGTAATTCAATGTTAATTCGGATTGAAGGCGACAATAAAGTTGAGCGAAGGAGATATCATTAGTTCAAATTAAAGTATAATATCATTTTGGTCTATTTTGTTCTCCAGTGGTATAAAGATGGTCAACCAACTGCTAGCTGGAGTTCATATTGCATCAGCTGCTGAGGCAATGGCATTTGCAGCAAGATTGGGTTTGAATACAAGACTATTGTTTGATTTTATTACAATCAGTGGGGGAACATCCTGGTAAGTCTGTTCCATGAAGTGATCACTCTCTTCTCCCTCCTCTTCCCCTGGCCAAATAAGGAAAATAAGAAAAAAAATCGAAGTCATTCAAAGTTGTTTTTTTTCTTTTCTTTTTTATAATCATCTTTTTGAGGTAATGATTGTGTTCATGGCTTCTCTTTTGCACTCTTCTCATGGCTATTTCAAAGGATTGTCATTGATAGCTGTTTATTTTCATCTTTTAATTTGGAAGATTTCTTATCCTCTCCCTAGTTGTCCATTCTCTCTCTCTCTCTCTCTCTCTCTCTCTCTCTCTCTCTCTCTCACATTTTAAATTTCATTCTTTTCTATATGGGTCTTTCTAACATAAACCCTATGTGCACATGTTAAGGAATAAAAAAATAGAAATTATGTGTTGAAAAGATAAAATTTTAAACTTTTGACAAATAAAATACACAGGTTCCAAGACACTATCTATATTTGGTTCCTTAACATGTGCCTTTAGAGCTCTTGTTAGCATTTTTCTTTCGATATAGTAACACATTCATAGATTTGAATAGCAATTGTTACTGCTATGCTTAAGAGATGTCTTCTGTTGTAGGATGTTTGAAAATCGTGTTCCACACATGCTAAGCAATGATTACACACCATATTCAGCCCTTGATATCTTTGTGAAGGATATGGTTAGAAAGAATCTATTTCTCTCTTTCTCTT
>NC_021167.2:25702769-25710577 GCF_000331145.2 Cicer arietinum
TCCCTCTTTCTCTCTCCCTCTCTCTCTCTATATATATGTTTAGCAAGGGCATTGGGAGACACTTGATAAGAATAACATTTTAAGATTTCTTTTATTAATATATTTTCATGTACAGGGAATTGTTACTCGTGAATCGTCTTCTTTAAAAGTTCCACTTCACTTATCAACTACTGCTCACCAACTGTATCTGTCAGGTGCTGTATATTACTTTGAATCTTTATGATGTATAGAGAACCGCAAAGAAGGCGGCTTGGGTTTTTGCATGGAAATGAGACACCCAAGATTAGGAGCTCTTGATACCATATGAAAATAAAATTATGAATATTATTGAATTAGTTTAAGGTAAAAGCTTTAATATGAATGACTTCTCCTAGTAAATAATAATCAAGAAAATGAGGAAATACAACATATGCTAATAATTAAAGGTACGATATTATTTACAACAATATTCAAATTATTGTCCTACCTTGCAAGTGTGTCTCAATATGCTGAAGGATACATCTATTATGATTTGTAAATACTAAGCCACTTGTAAAGGGCTATTGGTAATTAATGTGTTATTTCCATGAGGTCTTAATTTGAAATGCTCATGTTATTGTGGTATCCAAAATTCTCAAATATAAAACATGTAGATGATAAAAGTTAGCTATATAGTTTTTCGCAAAAACAACTATAGAAGTCTTGTCCATAAGTCAGGGTCGTCTATCAAACAACAAATTTGTAATGTCCTATTCTGAATCATGTCAAAGTAGTTTTCGCAAATGGTGGAAAGTTGAAAAAAGGACTTTCAGAAACTGTAAGAAGTACTTGCTCAAACTTGAAATATTGTTGTGTAGGTTCTGCTGCTGGCTGGGGACGAAAAGATGATGCTAGTGTAGTCAAGGTATGAGCAACTAATGTTGATTGAAAGAACCTCTAGAATTTGATATTTAGTTCTTTCTGATATATTAAAATAAAATGAGAATGTAATTAGCTTGACAAAAATAACAATTTCAGGCTCTTCTATTTTCAACAATAAGCAGTAACTCTTTGTTTGATATGTTCTTTTTGAAGTTGTTTGTTTGATTGTACAGTTGAATCAACTATTTTTTTTCCAAACTAAGGAACAATTTTGTACTTTTTCCCTAATAAATAACCAAATATCTAAAAAATTTGAGTTGTTAGTTGAAGTCTCATGGATGGTTTTATCACTTCTATATCTAACACACCCAACACAGATGGGAGCCCATTGGGCTCGGGGCATGTACTATGTACAAGCCCACCCTATCTTGTGTTGAAATTCAACTTCTGTTGAGAAGAAAGGAGGTGGCAAGGATCAAACTCTTGGAATAGAGGCTTTGATGTGGATAAGAGTTCAATAAAAATAAAGAAATGCACTAGGAGAAAGAGGCTGTGCAATGTGGGTCATATCACCTCTACTGATGTAATTGATTGGTCAGGAGGATTTGGAGTGGGAAGGGAAGGTTTAATAGGAGTAGGAGGGAAAGAATGAGGAAGAAAGAAAAAATTGAGATTGTATCAAGGAGACATCGGGGGTCTTTCAAATACCCTGTAGAACAATACATTGTACTCCATCTCTATCTTTGGATCACCTTTACCAGAGTAGGAGCTATTGAATAAATTTGGTCACCATGTTACCACTTTTACTGGTTTGTCTGTATTAGATACCATGTCAAAAGCCAACTGATCATTGGCAATGACAACCTCACAATCATTAGCTATAATTGAGTTTCTTCTCTAGCAATTAAAATTCTAAGATGATTTTGTCAAGAAATAATAAACATTAGGTAAACACTTTGATTACAATAATCAGAAGGCTTTGTCAACTTTTATACAGGTTTACGAGACACTAACTGGTGTTAGAGTTGAGGGAAAACTCCAGTCTCTCAGAAAAGATGTTGTGTTGCATTCTCTTCCACCCGAGTGGCCCCAAGATCATGTTCTTGACATAAAAAAATTAAAAGAAAACAATTCAAAGATTTTGGTTGTTCTGGATGATGATCCAACTGGAACACAAACTGTTCATGATATAGAGGTATTGACGGAATGGTAAGTGTTACATTCTCTTTTGTCATTTCTAAGTGCTTGGCAGAATCAATTCTACTTTTCATATTATTATTCTCATGATAATACAGTATTATCTCAAACCAAATTGCCAAAACCACCAGTCTTTCTATTTGAGATAACTTTTAATCATTTTTTCACTTAGTGGTAATTTAATCATGATATTGGAACTGAAAGTAAGATATTCTTTCTGAAGTAAAATCTCAAGTTATTATCAATTGGACATGTTCCTGTGCAGGACTGTTGATTCACTAACTGAGCAGTTTAGAAGATATCCAAAATGCTTTTTCATTTTGACAAACTCCAGGGCACTGAGTTCTGACAAGGTAAAGAGCTTACCAATAATGTCATGAACTGTAATAGTTGCAGCACTTAAGTATACAGGTGCCATCCGATAACAATACCTCCAAAGCCATCTGAGCTGTGTAATAGTTGCAGCACTTTAATATAGCATAAAATCAGTAATATCGCGTTTTATGAAATTCATAATTTACATTTGATGCTTGACAGGCCACTATATTGATAAAAGAGATTTGCAGAAATCTAGATACTGCAGCAAAATCAGTTGACAACATTGATTATACAGTGGTTTTGAGGGGAGATTCAACTTTGCGCGGTCACTTTCCAGAGGCAAGGATTACATGTTTTAGCTGAATAGTTATTGTAGTCAATGATAGAGACTATGCTTCAATTTGGAAATGACACGACTGTTGTTCACAGGAAGCAGACGCTGTTATTTCAGTTTTGGGTGACATGGATGCATGGATAATTTGTCCATTTTTCCTTCAAGGAGGCCGTTACACTATTAACGATACACATTTTGTTGCTGATTCCGAAATGTATGTCTTTACATTCATGATCTAGCTATAAGGAATTATGAATAGATGCAAAGCTATAATCCTACTTATCTTTGTCTGCAGGCTTGTTCCTGCAGGGGACACAGAGTTTGCCAAAGACGCATCTTTTGGCTACAAATCTTCAAATCTACGTGATGTAAAACTTTTTATCCCTTCCGTTGATTGGATCAATGTAACATATTTTCTTATTATTGATAAGAATAATAATGTTTTGAGATGTATCGAAATATAGTGGGTAGAGGAGAAGACAAATGGTCGCATACTTGCAAGTAGTGTTGTATCTATTTCTATCCACCTTTTGAGGAAAGGAGGGCCAGATGCAGTTTGTCAGCATCTATGCAGTTTGCAGAAGGTATATAATATTATGGCCGATTCTCTTCAGTTTCTAAGAACACGTAACTTTCTTTTCCTAGGCAAGAAATTATGAATAAGTAGAGGTATTCAATTCTCTTACTGAAATTATGATTATTATATTAAGCAGGGGTCCGTATGCATAGTTAATGCAGCTAGTGAAAGAGACATGACTGTATTTGCGCTTGGAATGATCAAGGCAAAACTTCTTTCTTCTCCTGTGTTTTTTTGCCCTTCTGCATGTTTTGTTACTGATTAAAATGATCTTCCTGTATTGTTCTGTCTTATTAACAGGCAGAGTTGACAGGGAAACGTTTCTTGTGTCGTACTGCTGCTAGCTTTGTATCTGCCTGTATGGGAATCATCTCTAAGCCTCCGGTATTGCCGAAGGATCTAGGAATAGCTAGAGAAAGAAATGGAGGTTTGATAATTGTGGGATCTTATGTTCCAAAGACGACAAAGCAGGTCAAAAGTTAAATCAAGTTATTGATATACAATTTACCAAGCAAACCCATTATCTCAATTTTTTTTTTCTCTCATGCTTATAATCCCAGGTTGAAGAGCTTAAATTACAGTGTGGTCATTTCTTAAGAAGCATTGAGGTGACCAACATCTTTAATTTATGTGACATCATTTGTTAGTTTTAATCTTCTCATGTAGAGAACAATCATGAAAATCAGTTTACTGAAAGCATTCATTTTTATGCCCAATGCAATCTTTCTTTGCAAGTTTTCTTTGCTGGGCTTATTAAGATTCTTTTGTAATAGGTTTCCGTTGAAAAACTTGCAATGAGGTCTATTGAGGAGAGGGAGGATGAAGTCAGTAAAACATCTGAATTAGCAGATGTATATCTTAAAGCTCACAAAGACACACTTATATTGACCAGCCGAAATCTCATAACTGGGAAAAGTTTGTCTATCTCTTTTTTGGTTTTTATTTCTTCTCTCCACTTCCTTCTTTCCAAGATTATAGAACTGTATTAGCATTCAAAAAATGCTAGTGCACTTAAACGCGTGAATAAATTTTATGCCCCTCATTCTAATCTTCTAGTTTATTTCCAATTTGCAGCTGCCTCTGAGAGTTTGGACATTAACTATAAAGTGAGTTCTGCTTTGGTGGAGATAATGAAAAGAATAACTACAAAACCTCGCTATATAATTGCAAAGGTACTCTATGTTTAAATGACTTAGTGAATCTGCATTTGCTATTTATTGATTATGCATGGAAAAAAATTATTTCTTATCTTACCTCCTTTTTACAAGCTAATAAAATAATTCCATTCATGCTTGATATTTGATCAGATAAAACCCAATCTAATATCCTTCATTTTTGTGTATGTCTCAAGTTTTGATCAAACACTGACAAATAGTACCTTTTCTAGGGTGGTATTACCTCTTCAGACCTTGCTACAAAAGCCCTTGGTGCAAGATGTGCCAAGATTGTTGGACAAGCACTAGCCGGAATTCCCTTGTGGCAACTAGGCCCTGAAAGTAGACATCCTGGAGTTCCTTACATTGTCTTCCCAGGTAAGTTTTTTGTAATTTTGTATTTTTCCATTTTTAAGTTACACTTTCTAACTAAGTCCGAGTATCTGGTACTGTAAAATCTATTTCTTTCTTCATTCTATATCTCATCTAAATTTATCTAAAATAATCTGTCTTTGGTAGGTAATGTCGGTGACAGTGAAGCATTGGCAGAAGTGGTGAAGTCCTGGACTTGTCCAACGAGACTTTCATCGACGAAAGAGATTCTTAATGTAAGGATAATCTGGTTCAAGGTATTGCAGCTGAGTCTTTGTAAATACTGAATTTGTTTTTTGGCATAAAGAACGCAGAAAATGGTGGATATGCTGTTGGGGCATTTAACGTTTATAATATGGAAGGAGTTCAAGCTGTTGTTTCTGCTGCAGAGGAAGAGCTAAGTCCTGCAATATTACAGGTAAGAAGCACACTTCAAACCCAAAGGGATATTGCGTGAAGAGATTTGTTAATTACAAAACCATCCCTATGCTTTCACGTACCAACCTAAGCAATTGGGAAAGTTTGCTCATGAAAAAATTGCTAATAATAATGAAATATCCGAAGTGGAATTCTAAAATTTCTAAGAATAGCAACATAATACATATAAGTAAACTTTGTTGCATTCTTGATCGATTTTTTCATATTAGTAATTATTATGCTCAATATTTATGTATGTGCATCACGTTGTATATGGTTTTTTAGATGAATTGAAATTCTTCTATTTTATACTTTTAAAACTTGGTGTTTCTAAATTAATTTTGTACAGCCTATATAATTTTCAGATTCATCCTGGCGCCTTGAAGCAAGGAGGAATTCCCTTGGTTGCTTGTTGCATTTCTGCTGCAGAGCGTGCCAGAGTAAGTGGCAATGATATTATTTTAAGTTTTTCATTTTATTTTCCTTTCTTCATTTTTAATAAGAATGCCAAATTATTTGAAGTTAAAACAATGTTAAGTAGGGAATACCATTATTACCAACGGTGCCTTTCATGTACTCTGGAATACTATTGTAGTAGACAACTTATCACGACAATGAGAAAGACCATGAACAAAGCAAGTAGAGTAAAAAACAAGTGGAAGAACAATTATAGATTGAGAATAATTTTTTTTATTCATGTTATTTGATGATACTACACAAATAAACACCCACGCAAGATGTACTGTACATAGAAAAAGGAATCTCCAAAACTTATAAATTGAGAAAGATCACAGCTATTAATCTACTCTAAGAAAACTGTACCATACGAAGGAAATAAAGAAGTAATTAAACACAATCAACACATGTTTATTTATAAGTTACAGGTTACTAAATGCATCTGATTTGCAGTGAGCATTTCTGAGTGAGGAGAGCACATAGATTTTTATTTATACTTGGGTAAATATTAGTTTATCGTTATATTTTACTATCTATATTTCTTGCAGGTGCCCATTACTGTTCACTTTGATCATGGAACTTCAAAGCAAGATCTTGTGGAAGCTCTTGAACTGGTAATTTTCATTTCTACTTGCATAATACTCATACTTACAGAACAAAATCAATCTCACAGATGGCGCACCATGCATTTATTGTTAGTTATTGCTTTATTATCTCTGTACTTCTCCTGAGTAAAATTGTATGGTGAATGCAACAATTCCAGGGATTCAGTTCTGTGATGGTGGATGGTTCAAATCTTTCTTTCGATGAAAATGCTGCATACACAAAATTTATATCATTATTGGCTCACTCAAAAGATATGTTGGTTGAAGCTGAGCTGGGAAGATTGTCAGGGACAGAAGATGACTTGACTGTCGAAGAGTATGAAGCCAAGCTAACAGATGTTGATATGGTTGCTATCTCCTCTATAAAAAGATCTCAAAATATTCTTCTGTGCTTGACATTGCTAAATTTATTAATGCGGGTCTCGATAATTTCAGGCGGAAAAATTCATTGATGAGACTGGCATAGATGCTTTGGCAGTGTGTATTGGTAATGTGCATGGAAAGTATCCTGCAAGTGGACCAAATCTCAGATTAGATTTGCTTAAGGTGATACTATATTTCTGCTTGTAATTTCCATGCATTTACTTATTTACCGAAAAAAAAAAAACAAAGAAAAGCTCCTAATTAAACTTTCAGCAGAAGTATAATGTTCCTTTTTTTTTTGCTTTTCAAAAAACAAAATTTCTGTGGGGTGGATGCCTAATGTTTCCGAATAGATAATCATTTAACCTATAGTTGAGTTTTCTTTTCACTGTGCGATTTTAACCATCTAGGAGCTGCATGCTTTGAGCCTGAAAAAAGGAGTTTTTCTGGTGCTTCATGGTGCGTCAGGTTTGGGCGAAGAACTTGTTAAGGTACAGACATCTAGATAAAATATTTTGGAAGTTAACTTAATATTTTTATCTGTCTTCCAAGTAACCATTTACATGCTATGAGCATTGAAGCTCAGGATACAGATGCAATACATCACAAATTTTAAGTTTCTTTATATTGACTTATTTAAATTTATCTATTTACATAAACACTTGTGAGACTGTTTGAAAGAACTTCTAAAAAGATGTTATGGCATGTCCATAAGTTGTTTTCAACTTATTTCCATAATCTTTCTAGTATAATTTTTGAAAATAGCTTATAACTTATATAAAAACAATTAATTCGTTCTCTTTTGTTATAAGAATAACTTTATACATAAGAATTTATATGAGAAACACTTATGTTATAAGCATTTAATTCTATTGTTTATTCAAATAAGGCCTTTGGAAACTATCCTTTATGTTGAACCTCTTATTCATAAAAAATAACATTTGTGTGATGGGCAATGTAGATTTGAAAGTTTATATTGCTAACCCTGTAAGAGCTTCTTGATTCCTGACAGGAATGCATAAATCTTGGTGTTAGGAAGTTCAATGTGAACACTGAAGTAAGAAAAGCATACATGGACTCACTCATTACTCCAAAAACAGATCTAGTTCATGTTATGGCTTCTGCCAAGGAAGCCATGAAAGCTGTGGTTGCAGAAAAGATGCATCTCTTTGGCT
>NC_021167.2:25711225-25735520 GCF_000331145.2 Cicer arietinum
AAAGGCTTAATCTACAAATTTATTTACTAGGATTAATGTTGACTATCAACTATATATTATTTTACTATTATGTAATTTTCTAATAGAGTATTACCGCAATCTAATAAAGTTTCAAAAGAAAAATTGGTTTAAATAGTTTATCTTAAAATCTCATTTTAAGTATTTCATCTATTTGTTATAATTTCTTTTTAAATAATAAAATTTCAAAAAGCGATTAAAATTAAAAGTTATTTTGAAAAGTTCTTTATAAAAATCATTTTTGAAAGATATCTTTTTAAAAAAAATATAATTTTTGAAAGAATTATTGAGGAAATGATCTTTTCATTTCTTGAATCAGAATGGTTACAATTCTGGTTTAAATACAACATTCCCTAGTCTAATAAATAAATCAAAATTAAATAGGAGGGATTTATTGTACAGGTCCCTTGATATTCACTACAGTTGTCTTATATAATATAATAAATTAATTATAGAATAATCAGTCAATAAATGACTTATTCTCAGTCACAATTTGGAATTCAACACCCCCCCTCAAGTTGGGTAGTAGATGTCAATCATGCATAGTTTGGACTTTAAGTTCTCAAAATTAGATTTGTGAAGGGCCTTGGTCAATATGTCTGCAATTTGGTTCTTGGAAGGGATGTATTCCAACTTGATAATTCCACCATCTATCTTTTCTTTTATGAAATGTCTATCTATCTCCACATGTTTCGTTCTATCATGGTGGACTGAGATTTTTGCAATATTGATGGTTGCCTTGTTGTCGCACCAGAGGCTCATGGTGGAATCTGTTGGTACTCCTAATTCCTTAAGCATTCTCTGCTACCAAATTCCCTCACAAATGCCATGAGTCATTGCTCTAAACTCAACCTCTGCACTACTTCTTGCCACCATCGATAGTTTTTTACTTCTCCAAGTAGTCAAGTTTCCCCACACATATGTACAATACCCACTTGGTGACTTGCGATCAATCAATGAACCAACCCAATCTGCATCTGTGAACACTTTCACACTCCTAATTGGGTCCTTTTTGAAGTGAAGACCTCTCCTAGGTGTCTTTTTGAGGTACTGCAAAATTCAAATCACAACTTTCATGTGATCTTCAGTTGGCTTATTCATGAAACGAATTACCATACTCATTGAGTAACCAATATATGGTCTTGTGTGAGATAAGTAAATTAACTTTCCTACCAATCTTCGGTATCTCTCCTTATCAACTTGGGGACTGCTTTCTTATTATGCCAATTTAAGGTTAGGTTCCATTGGTGTATCTGTTGGTTTGCACCCTAACATTCTTGTTTCTTCCAACAGGTCTAACACATATTTTCTTTGGGATACGTAGATTCCATGTTTGGAACTAGCAATCTCCATCCCAAGAAAATATTTTAGGTGTCCAAGGTCCTTGACCTCAAATTTTTTAGCTAGAAATCTCTTGAGTTCTTCTATCTCTTTGTCATCATTGCCTGAGATTATGATGTCATCCACATAAACAATAAATATTGCCACCTTTCCTTCACTAGAATGTTTGACAAATATTGTATGGTCGGTTTGGCATTGAGTAAATTCGTGATCCTTAACAACTCGGGTTAGTCTTTCAAACCATGCCCGTGGGGATTGCTTAAGACCATAAAGTGATTTTTGGAGCTTGCATACCTTGCCAATTGTTTGGGGAGTTTCTAGGCCAGGTGGTATTTTCATGTATACCTCTTCTTCGAGTTCACCATTTAGAAAAACATTCTTGATGTCTAGTTGGTGTAAGGGTCAATCTAGATTTACAGCTAAGAAGATAATGACACGAACATAATTTAGTTTTGCCACTGGAGTAAATGTTTCTTCATAGTCCACCCCATATGATTGGGTGAACCCCTTTACCACCAAGCGGGCTTTGTGCTTGTTTACACTCCCATTAGCATTGTGCTTTATAGAGAAGATCCATTTACACCCAATTGGTTTTTTTTTTTCTTTCGTTTTGGCAACTCCACAAATTTTCATGTTCCATTCTTGTCCAGTGCTTTAATTTCATCTTCCACGACATCCTTCCATTCAACATGTTGGGAAACTGCTTGAACATTTTTTGGAAGTTTTATGTTATCCAATATGGTGATGAAGACCTTGTATTCTTGTGACAGATTTTCTATGAGATACATAATTGCCAATTGGATGTTGAGTGCATGACCTCACTGCTTTCCTCACAACAATTGGTAAGTTAAGATCATTCTCATTTAGACTACAATTATCATTAGGCTCAAAAACTATATTACATGGTAGAACTTCTGAATCTGTATTAGGTTCAGAATTTTGGATTGGCCTTGGAGATGTGCATATTTCTTCTTTCCTTTGAGTTTTCTTTTTCCTTGTGTACACCAGTAGTTCTTTTTCTAGGTCTGTCTCAAATCTGGTTGCAGGTTTTGTTGTTTCTCCAGTCACAAGGTCAATTTCTGGTTCTACAACTTGCTGTTGTATGAAGATCTGTTCTATTTCTAAAAAATGCTGCAAATTTTGTTGCTACTGCAAATTTTGTTCCATTTCATGTTGCAAATGTAGTTCCATTTCCTAAGGTTGGGATTCCGCTATGTTTTGTTCTCTCTCCCCTGAAGGCCAACTTTGGGGTAGTAAGGTTGATTTTTAAAGAAGGTCACATCCATGGAATGGTATAATTTTTTGCTTATGGGGCAATAGCACTTATATCCCTTCTTATTTGGTGTGTATCCTAAGAATATGCATTTAAGGGATTTGGGATCTAATTTTCCTTTGTTGGGCTGGTTGTCATGCACAAATGAAGTGCAGCCAAAGACTTTGGGAGGAATGGATGAAAGGATTGTAATGTGTGGGTAAATGGATACAAGGGTTTGGCAAGGGGTTTTGAACTTGAGGGCTTTAAAAGACATTCTGTTAATTAAATATGATGCTGAAAGGACAGCTTCACCCCAAAAATGATTTGGTACATTAGTTGATAACATAAGGGACCTAGTAACCTCCATGAGGTGCCTATTTTTTCTCTCGACAATACCATTTTGTTGTGGTGTGTTCACACAACTGGTTTGGTGAATTATTCCATGCTTGAGAAGGTGAGATTCGAGGGAATGGTGATAGTATTCACGACCATTGTCAGTTTGTAGGACTTGGATTTTCGTTTGAAATTGGGTTTGTATCATATTGTTGAAGTTCTCAAAAATTTCTCCCACTTCAAATTTTTCTTTCATAAGGAACACTCACGTAACTCGTGTATGATCATCTATAAAGGTCACAAACCATTTTGAACCAATTATGTTCTTAACACGGGAAGGTCCCCAAACATCACTATGGATTAATGAGAAAGGTTGGGATGGTTTATAAGATTGAGGAGGATAATGGTTAAAGAAACATTTTTTCAAGGTACATAAAGTTTGATATTCCATTGTCAACAAAATAGACACATGAAGAATTAACTTTTTGGGCCAAGGCAACAGTTGAGTGTGTGCTAGTGTTTTGAAGGGATTGTTGTAGCAAATTTTGCAACATCTCCATTTGTTCCTTGCTGAATGGACTTGGTTCAGGTGCTGGGGCTGCCAACACTTTACCTCCTTATGATGTGGCAGCATGGGCGCGAACGTCCCTGTTCCTAGATGGTTTTCAATCTGTTGGTTTTCCATGAATGACCAAACATGTTTCTTTGTTGTGGCCTGATTTTTTGCAGTGATCCTCTAGATTTTTTTTAGCTTCCTTTCACAACCAAGGTTGAACCTTCATTAATGGAGCTTTGATCCATTCTTCCAAGCATGACTTTCCTTCGGTTATCTTCTCTTCTCACTTCTGAAAATACTTCTCTGATGTTGGGAAGATGTTTGGTTCCAAGGATTCTTCCTCTTACATCATCTAGATTCTTGTTCAGGCCAAAGAGGAACTGGTATATACAGTATATCTCCACCAGTTTTTTGTATTGTTTGATGTCTTCAGGGCATGTCCATACTATATCCTCGTAGATTTCTAGTTGCTGCCAGTAACGGGTGAGGGTATGGTAGTAATCAATGACTGTTGTGTCTCCTTGTTGCAGGTCATGGAGAAGACTTTTGTCTCGAGTATGTCGAATATGATGGAAGTATTGTCAGTATTTGAGTATGTCTCCTTGGTAACACTCCAGATCTCAGCTGTAGTGCTGTAATACATGAAGTTTTCACCCACTTCAGTGGTCATTGAGTTCAGTAGTCATGTCATGACTAACCTGTTCTCTAGCTTAACTTTGGGTAATCGGGGTCCTTTTTCTCTGGCTCTTTAGCATCATCAGAGATGTAATCTTCCTTCCCTTTTCCTTGAAGGAAGATTCAGACAGATCTTGTCCATTGGGTGTAGTTTTTGCCATTTAATTTGTAGCTAATGATGAGTATAGTGGTGTTTTCGGTCAGGCCGGTAATTGTGGAAGTTCCAGCTGCCATTTTAGGGTTTGAGTTTGTGACTGAACTACTTTCTTCAGCCATGGAATAATGGTGTTTTTCACTTGAACCAGGTTTGCTCTAATACCATGTGAATTATTGAGGAAATGATATTTTCATTTCTTGAATCAGAATGGTTACAATTCTGGTTTAAATACAACATTCCCTAGTCTAATAAATAAATCAAAATTAAATATGAGGGATTTACTGTACTAGTCTCTTGATATTCACTACAGTTGTCCTATATAATATAATAAATTAATTACAGAATGATCAGTCAATAAAAGACTTATTCTCAGCCACAATTTGGAATTCAACATAATGAATATATTAGTTATTGAATGTCAAAATTATTTTTTTAATCGATAACAAATAAATCTAAAACAACTTATACTATTTTAAAGTAAATTATCCTAATAATTATTAAAAAAAAAATCAAATTCACATATTAAAAATTTTAAATAAAGGAGTCTAATAAAGTCTAGAGATAAATATATATTTACATAATTAAACATTTGGATACGTAACTTAGTAGCAGAGAGTTTAGCAGGGACCTAGTAGTCGTAACGGAGAGTTTGGCAGTGACCTAGTAGTCGCCTCCATATATATATATATATATATTTAATTTTTTTGTCGTGACTTCATCATCTTAATGTTTTGTTGTCCGTTTTGGTGTTGTGCTATTTTGATTTTCTGTCTAGTTGCGGTGTTTGTTTATTTCAAATTGAGATATCAACTTTGATCGATCTGATACAAATTAAATTAATAACTTTGTTCTCTTTAATATTATCGCTCCGAAAACATGGTATTTCAGAAACTTCAATTTTATTATAGTAATATTTGTCATATTTGTAAGCATTGTGTTCGTTTTATAATGAATGTCGTGAGTTTGTTTGTAAATTCATTATTTTTTTGTTTTATATAGAGTTAATGTCTATCAATTTGAATGAATAAATACAATATTTTAGAGGAAAAAAAGATATGTAATATAGAAATTTTGAAGTTTTTTAACAGGTTTTTTTTTTATAATGAAAATCAATTTCACAAAAATTTAATTATATTTAATTATTTTGAGATTTTATCATCTAGTTAAAAACCTTGTACTTTCTTTTCTAAAATACAATTTTATTTTAGAGATTAATTCAAATAAAAATCATTTTACATACTGGCTTAGGACTTAGAGTATTGAACTAATTAGTAATAGAGTCAAGCATTTCTTGACAATTTCTTACACTAAAAAGTTGATCAAATTATCTTTAAATTACTTTTAAGGGAAACTACAGAAAAGATAAACAAAGCTAAGACTTTTTTGCGATGTTCCTTACCATTTTTTTTTTAATTTAAAACAAGGTCTCCTATTTTTTTGAGTCGCTTTATTCCTTAGATATATTTAACTCTGTCCTAAATTTAAGTCCTCCTTTGGAAAACAAACTTATCCTTAGATGATAAGTTCAAATATAATTTATCTCAAGAGTTAATACTAACTAGTGAAGTTGAACTCGTACCTTCCACGAATTAAGTTTAAAAATAATTATTTAAATATAAAATATAAATTTTTAATATTATTATAACTATAAATAAAAATTTGATAATATATATATTAATATATGCTAAATTTAATTATTTTTAATATCAAAAGTTTAACGTTAGAAACTTAAGACACAAAGTTCAAATAAAATATGAAACATTCCTAAAATATCCTTAGTGCGAACATTGATAATAAATATTTAGCTTTCTCTTAGTTTTAAAAAATAATGATATTTAATAGAATGATAAATCACACGCACAATATATATATATATATATGCAGCTTAATCCACGAAAATTACTATCAACAGTACAAATTTCATTCATGTTTAAATATGCAGTACAAAATGACTATTGAATTTGTAATTATTGTAATTTATAATTTGTAATTATTGCAAGGTGTAGGATTGATATTTTTGTTTTGTTTGGTAAATTGATGATACATTGATAATGGATTGATTGTTTGAAATTATTGAAAATGATAGGAAGAAATTATTCTTCTTTTGAATAATACGTTTTTAATTGGACCAAAAGTGAAGAAAGATGATAAACAAATCGTGTCTTTTAGTGTTTAATTGATAATATTTATTTCCATTATAGAAGATTTACAATCGTAATATAGTATTCAAGTCAATGACAATTGGAAGATTGTATTTATAAATTCAAGAATTTTTTAAATCATGATTCTTTTTAAGAAAATATGGGCACACATTCAATCTCAATTTTATGTATTTTTTTAATAGATCAATTTCATGTTATATAGAATTAAGGAATCAATATGTATGAAAATATTATTATGTTTTTTTATGATCTAAAGTGAATAAGACATGTTTATATATCTATATTAATAATATAAGGCTGATATTTTTAGTATTTATACGCACAAAAAACAATTTAGTATTCCCTTCTTCCTAAAATATATATTACTTTAGAAAATGATACAAAAATATATGTTACTTTAGTAAATAATACAAAAATTAAGAAACATATTTACTTCTTTAAAAAATTAAAATAAAAATAAAAAGAAACAGTTACTTTTCATGTGAATTTTTTTTCAAAAATGCACTTTATTAAGGGTATGAGAAAAATAATTTACTAAAATTGAAAAAGTCATAAATAATAAGGAGTAATAGGAAAATCTACTATCTAGCTAAAAAACTTTTTTTTATTTGGTTTATTAGACTGATTTACTTAAATTAATATTAATAATATTATTTATTACTATTATATTAAATTTAAACTTTTTATTAAAAATTAAACTTTTAGTAATTTAAGTATATTAATATTATTTAATTTTTTGCCATTTTAAATGTATTATTATTAAATATAATTGAAGTATAATGTCATATAAAGTCAGATTCTTAATATGTCAAGTTAATTTTTAAAATAAAATTTAATTTTATTGACTTATTACCTCGCTAATCTATTTAAAAATATATTTAATTATTTATGCAAAGATGTTAAAATAAAATGCACTTTTAAGTTGACTAACATGTCATACTTGACTTAAATCAAAGTTAGACTCGTACCCAAAAAATAAGTTTATGAAATGTCATAGATTGACTTAATTAGATCTTATAAATCCTAATTCGGTCTAGCTTATTTCAAACAATACATCTTTCTCTTTGTTGTTTAATTTATAGGTAGGGAATTTGAATATAATTTATTTATTTTCTTAAAAAAAAGTATATTATTTACCAGCCTTACAATGATAATAGTAATAGTATTATTTGTGGCTAAATTACATTCGTGGTCCCTTAACTTAATTTCAGGTAACGTTTTAGTTCCTTATCTTTTTTTTTCTCGATTTAGTCCTTTATTCCTAATAATATTAAATAAAGTATGAAAATATGAGTTTATTTGAAGATTTGCATTACGGATTTGATGAAATTTGTATTATATTGAAGAATATAATTAATTTTATGAGTTTTGGTTGAATTTTTTTTTAATTTTTGTTTAAAAAAGGATAACGTTGTTGAAATTTTAAAACATAAAATATCAAATTGTCATTTAAAATTAAAATAAAGGACTAAGTCGGGAAAAAAAAAAGATAAAGGACTAAAACGTTACCTGAAATTAAGTTAAGGGACCACAAATGTAATTTAGCTTATTATTTGTCGATTTTTTTTACAAATTTTACATTTCTATAAAATTGGTTAAATTTGAATTGAGACTTTGAATTCAGAGTTTATAAAAATTTATTAATTGGTCAAACATTGAATTCAGAGTTTATAAAATTTTGTTAATTATAATAATATAGTAATTATTATAGTAATACTGGTAAATACATTTTTTTATTTCTATAAATGTGGTCATATGTTGAATTTGGACTTTATAAAAATTACTCCACTTGTCCCTTAATAAAAGTCATATTTAAAAAAAAAAATCAAAATCAATGTTATTTTTAATTTTTAATTATTGAAATATGTTAGCAACACACTATTTTTTCTACACACTCTTTTGATTGGATAAAACTCACATAGGTACCACTGAATTTATATGAGACTCACATAATTTGATTGTATATATGTAAATCTTTACCGATCAAAGAGAATATATTAAAAATTATGTGTTAGAAAGTGTATTAACACTCATCTTAATTATTTGTTTCAATTGTGACCTCTATTTACTATTATATGCATGACTCTTAAATTATTATTCTTCACTTTATATTTTTTATAATTTTTAAATTATTATTCTTCACTTTATATTTTTTATAATGAAAATAAATCAATAGTTTAAAGAAAAATTAATAAAAGCACAATTCTTTTTTTTTTTTTTTCATTTTTCATATTTTCTTATTTTGTGTAAAATAATCATAAAAAAAATTTATTGTGGAATAGATAGAGTAATTACTAACGATTATAATATTTATTTAATAATAAAGGTTAATACATTTTTTTTTATTTCTATACAATTGGTCAAACATCGAATTTAGACTATGTAAAATATTTAATGATGATAATAACTATAATAAGGTAAGTGCATTTCTTTTTTATTTTTATAAAATAGGTAAAACTTTAAATTTATACTTCAAAATTACTAATTTCTATTCCATGTATTATTTTTTATCAAGAACTTATAATACACTATTTTTCATTCAAAGACAAGAGGTGTATACAACTTTAATATCAAGTAAATTCAATATTTGTCTTTGTAAACTTTTAATGCACTTAAATGCAAAAATTTATTCATTTTTATTGTACATTTTCATTTAAAATCCTTATCAAACTCTTGTGATCTTTGGATTTGAGATTCAATCCTCCTCAGTTGAGACCTTTCTTGGCCTCATAACCAAACCTCTCACTCACACAAACAATATTGGTTTTCTATTCAAAACCTTTGAATTCTTGCTCTCATTGCAAAGTTCGAGAATCTTCGCCAACCTCTTTATTTTGCCCTAATTGAAGAACTTAACCTTACTTCGAGATAACTGTAAAATCCTCTAGGATACTTTTACTTCAACAGTCGTACGAAAAAACTAAAATGAAAATTGAAATGACGATGTCTTTTACGATATTCTCAGTTTGCTTTTACTTTGGATCACTTTTTGAGGTGGAATTGTAGAACAGTTTTACTTCTACGATGCTCGTGAGGATACATGAGTGTGAGTGTTGATTGACCTATGATTATATGATCAATGACTCTATTGATCTTTTTAGAGAGAAGATTTTGAACTCGATCTGAATTTTGTTTGCATATATGGATACTCTATTATCTAATGTTACTTTCTTATGATAAAAACTAATAGAGAATCCATATAGCCAAACAAAACACAGATCGAGTCAAATCCTTTTTCCCAAGTCCAAGTAGATTGGTAGCACGCTTGTAACATAATCATAAGTCAAACAACACCTACACTCAAGTGTCCTCGTGAGCGACATAGAAGTAAAATTATTATGCATTTATCCTCATAAAGTGATTCAAACGACTTATCAATTATTCATGATTGTGGTACCTCATTCTTCGTTTTCTCAAACTAATTTATGTTTATCTTTTTCACTTCCCACTTTCATTACTACTTTGAATCAAAAATCCACTTGATTAGATCTTTCATCTCTCGTGGAAGTAATTACATCAAAATCAAAAGTAAAAGAAGTTGAGAATATTCTCAATGACATCATCGCTTTAGTGTTTGTTTTGGTTTTTTCGTTCGACGGTTGAAGTAGAAATCTTAGGCAAGTTTTGCATAATCTATAAGAGTGAGACCATGTTCTTCAGTTAAGGCAGATGAAAGAGGTTGATGAAGCTTCTAGATGTTAAACTAGTACTAGCTTAATCTTTTGATGAAATTTTATTGCAATCTTATATCATATTATGTAAGAAAATATTTAATGAAACTTTATTTTAGTGAAATGCTCTTTATGAAATACTTTACTTTGGATTTTCTTTCTTACCATTTTGCTTTCTATTTCATAATCCAAAAGTTGTGCATGTTGATCATCAAGTGTTTCAAATGTATATTCCATATCCAAACACTTGGATTACAAATATGTTTAATAAATTGATTGTTATAAAGAAGTATATCTATGATGCTAAATGTGTTAATAATAAATTTACAACACATGAAAACTTCTACTCTCATTTAGATATGTAACTTAGATTCTTCATTTATAAAAGACATGTCAATTTATTTTTATAAGCAAATTTATTAATATGAATATTTGAGTTACTCTAAACTCATTAGAAAGAAACAACATCAAATTCACCTTTAAGGAATTTAAAATTTCGCAAAATGGTTTTTAAAGTTCCATAAGTTTTTCCATGATCCTTCTCAAATCAATATCATATCATCTGTGTTTTATAATATGTCAAAATTAATTTCTTATAATTGTACGAAGTTAATGTTTCCAACAAGATTCAATCGTCTAAAGCAAAATTTAAAATGAATCACTTTAAAAATTAGTTATAAATTTTGACCCAAAAAAAAACTATAATAAAATTAGAGGTTTTTTAAATCAAATTATTTTTATAATATCAAATAGCTTTTTCCACGAATACAATGTAAAACAATATATATATAAATATTAAATACATTTACATGATTGAGTAATTCTTTTTATTGAATTAATTAGTACCAAATTTAGAGAATCAAATTTATACTATAAAGACTACAAAAATATAATATTAAATTTTTTATAATATTAATTAAATCAAAATTATAAATTTGAAATATAAGGCAGAGGTCTCACACGTCTCCCCTTGGGCCGGCCCTAATTCCAAAATAAACAAATACCCTAACCTAAGAGAAAATAGAAAAATAATTACTAGATTTTTTTGAAAGAGGCATCTAAAACAATTGCAACAATCAATATTAATTATTCATGGCGATATATACTTTTTTTTTATACAGTCATGGCCATATGATTATACTTATTTTTAATCTTTTTTATGATATCTATCTTATTAATTTCAAATTTTATTTTAAGATATGTATGACTTGGATAACATCGAAACAATAAATACTATGAAAATTAAAAAATTTATAATTATTACTACAAATATGTTACTATTATATATTAATATTAGTATAAAATTTTATACCAAAACAAAAAGCAATTCTATAAAATAAATTATGCATGTACTTATCTTTTTTTAAATAAAAAATAATTGACTTAATTTTTGTTGTTGAAAAAAAAACTATTATTAATAACAATGACACTAATACTTATTTTATAATTGTCCAATTCAAAATCCAAACCATGAGTGAGTTCAATATTCAGTATTATACAAGAGCCTTATGAAATTTTGTGAGTATAGAGTGTCTTTTTCTTCATCACATCAATATGTATGTCGGCCATATTTAAACAAAAAGAATGAATTAAATTTTTTTTTTTTAATTTGAAATATTATAGATTTAAAATGTTATGAGTTTCAAAATTGAGATGATAAGATAAAATTTTACGTTTTTTTATAGAAATTAATGAAAATGAAAAACTTCACAATATTAAGAAACATTTTTGAACTGTGAAATTTACAATTTTTTTATTTTTCTTTATTCTCTAAAATATTTTTTTACCAAGATTCATAAGGTGAGTTTTTCTTAATTTTAGATATTTTTAAACTGAAACATTCAAGGCAGCCAAACTAAATGAACTAAACTTTAGATGCGTATCAATAAAAAAAAGCCACTTTCTAGCTGATCGCATTAATAGTAAGATGGTAGGTACACAAAAGAAGTCAGTGACAATAAAAGAATATTATTATTATTATTTATTGGATTACAAAATGTACAAAGGTTTACATTGTTAAAATTCAATACTACTTCTAAAAGGTACAAATGACATAAATTAATTGTACAAATGACATAAATTAATTGTGACGATTTCTTTCATTTCATGAAGTTGAGTATCTTTTCAAGAATAGATCACCACAGTCTATCAAGATTTGAATTTTTTTTAAAAAAATTAAGCTATAGCTTATGAGATGAGGATGTGACACTACTAAAGTAAAAATCACTCCTTTTAGGGGGTTGACTATTGGGATGAAATGTCTATTATGATTTGAATCTTTTGCAAGAGCTTATGAGATGAGGATGGAGACATAACCAAAGTGAAAATCACTTCTTTTAAGAGGTTGACTATTTTGATGAAGTAGTCTCCTCAAAGAACCCAACAAAAGGCTCAAAATACATAAACGACGGACAAATGAGAGAACTTAGAATTATGATAGCCGAAAAAAATTAACGGATCGACTACCATGATCCAAAGAACCTCCCATGGTGATTTGCATTGGCATGGGTTATATGGTTGTTTGTAACAACCTATTTACCTTCGCAACCCGTCGTTAGACAAATTATTAAATCCCAATAGAGGTTTCACCGTTAAGACAAAGGCCTTAGTAAACAAGAATTTGCTAAAAAATATAGCATAAAACAAAAGGATCAAGAAAGGGAAGAAGATGGTAAGAGCCATTTGAAAGAATATATAACTTGCAATGTAAAGGCAAGGGTTGAAGGCTATTTATATTGATAAAAGGCATAGACAACAGAGATAGTTGGGACAAAGTTACTTAACTTAGAAATTTGTTAGTCCAATCTTATAATTAATGCTAGCCAATAACTATTACGGTTTCCTTTAGAGTTATCTTTGAGTGGAATTCAACACCCATCACACGATTAATTTTTAAATTCACACACAAATATATACTTTATATAAAATAAAATATAAGTAAAAATAGTATTTAAAAAATGGATATATCTATATTTAATTTTTAACAATATTCATTAATTTTATAGATATAATTTTTATTTATATTTTATTAGGCTAAATAGTAAACGTAGTTCCTTAACTTAATTTCATTTAATATTTTAGTTTTTTTTTTCTTCTCGATCTGATCATCTTTTTTTTAATTTTAAGTGACAATTTGATCTTTTATATTTTAAAATGTCAACAATATTATCTTTTTTTTTTTTACAAAAATTCAAAAAATTCATCAAATTTTTCAAACAAAACCCATAAAATTTATTATTATCTTCAATATAATGCAAATTTCATCAAATTCATAACTTAAATCTTTAAATAACCTCATATTCTCATTCTTTATTTGATAAATTTGATGTTGTTGAAGACGAAAATATGAGTTTATTTGATTATTTGAGTTATGCATTTTATGAAAATATGAGTTGATAATTAATTTTATTGGTTTTGTTTGAAAAATTTGATGATTTTTTTGAATTTTTGTACAAAAAAAGGATAATATTGTTGACATTTTAAAACATAAAAGATCAAATTGTCACTTAAAATTAAAATAAATGAAAAAATCAAAAGAAAAAAAGATAAACAACTAAAATGATAATTAAAATTAAATTAAGGGACCGCGGGTACTATTTAGCCTATTTTACTATGGAGGAATTATTTGCTATTTCTATAAAATTGTTTGAACATTTAATTGAGACTTTGTAACATAATAATAAGTGTAAATACATTTAATATTTCCCCTAAATTTGGTCAAACATTAAATTTAGAGTTTACAAATTTTTTTATTAATTATAATTTAGTAATAATTATAATAAAAAGGATCAATATATTTTGTATTTTTATAAATTTGGTCAAATCATGAATTTGTACTGATTAAAAATTACTTCTTTTGTCTCATAATAATGATAACATTTGCAAAAGAACGTAGCCACCCAATTAAAATGTTATTTGAATTTTTAATATAATATTATTTATATATATTTTAATTGTATCCTTATAATGAAATCTACTTGCATACATTTCAAGTTATTAGTTTTCACTTTGTATTTTTGAAAATAAAAATAAAATAATATTTAATAAAAAATAATTAAAAAAATATAACTCTCTTTATTTTTTTTAGCATATTAATAAAAAAAAAGTAATAAAAAATATAATTCTTTTTATTTTATTTAGCATATTCTTTTAATCTGTGTGGAATGATAACAAGTGAGAGTTGTTGTGAGACAATAGAAATAATTATTAAAATTGATAATATCAATATAATAATAAGGGTAAACACATTTTTTTCGTAACTTCTATAAAATTGGTCTAACATTAATTTATACTTTAAATTCTTAATTTATATTCTTTTGAATATTATCACTCAAATTTATGCTTTGATATAAAATGGTTTTGGAGTAACTAAGGTGTATAAAATTAAATATGGAATAATAAATAAAATATTAATATTGTAAAATAATAAATAATTTGAATTAGAAAATAATGACAAATGAGACAATTAAAATGAAACTGAGAGTAATTTTTGTCAAGAATTTTAAATACACAATTTCTTGACATTTTACATGACTAAAATAATTTTAAATACACAATTTCTTAACATTTTACATGACTAAAATTGTGTACAACTTATATATGAAATAAATTCAATATTTATTTGTCTATAAATTCTAACTTAACTGATAAATATCGATATTATTAGGTTAAACATCTTATCTCAAATTCAAAAATAAAATATTATGTGAGTTTTCAACAGTATTTATCAACCATTTTATTCTTGGCAAAATAAAACTGACAAAAAAAACTCCATATTTGTCTAATTTAATAATATTTAATCATAATAATAATAATAAAATATAAACTTTTAATACACTTAAATATATAAATCTCCTCTTTTTCTGAACTTAAATAAACTCCTCATTTTCAGTGTATACGCTCAAATCTGCCTTTTTTCCCTCTCTTTCAAACCTTCTCATTCATAATCCTTGTGTACCTTTTGAAAATAATAAGGTTAAATATTTTGAAAAGATTTTATTTGGATTTGGATTTAAATATTTTCAAATTTAAAATGAGATATTATTATGATTTATAATTTATGTATTTGTCTAGATTATATTTAGGATTTGTTTCTTATTTTAGGAATATGATAAATTTTATATTACAATTTAGCTTTATATAGAGACGGTTGAATAAAAGTTTATGAAATGAAATTTTTAAATAAAAAAAAATAAATAAAATATATCGCATATAATTTTGTTTTTTAAATATAAAATACAAAAGTATCAAAGTTAAAGTTCATACTTGGACCTGTGAAGAAAAAAAGAAACCAAAAAGAAAAAAATCGAATTGATTTATAACCAAAAATTGATCTTCGCATGTTACGCGAGGATAGATAATCAAAACTAACGCTACAACTTTATGTATTACATGAAATATGGTTATGTGTTTCATGAAGATGTAAGACTATAATCAAAGACTATTTTTTTATAGAGTAAAGACCTATTTTAGTCCTTAAGAAAGTTTGAAAGACCTAATTTAGTCATTGAGAAAAATAAAAGCACTTTTTAGTCCCTAAAAAAAAAATTGGATCAAATTAATCTTTATATGAACCATGTTGAGTTTTTTTTGTTTGTTTGTTGAGTTGTCCGACGACTGATCAACTTGATTATCTCACATGTAATTTTTATAAAAGAGACAATAATTAAAAATAGACAATTAAGTCCCAAACAGAGATTAAATGAGCAAGCTTAGAGTCTTTGTCAGGGACTTAATTAACCTTTTTTTTTATTGTCAAAGATCTAGTTGTTTAATTTTATAGAAATTACATGTGGGTTAATCAAGTTGATGAGTTATCAGACAAGTCAGTAAAAAAAATCCAATTTTTTAACTATGGTTCACATAAAGGACTAATTTGGTCAAATTTATTTTTCTTAAGGACTAAAAGTGTTTTTATTTATCTCAAAAGACTAAATTAGGTTTCTCAAAATTTCTAAAGGACCAAATGGATCTTTACTCTTTTTTTATATGTTTTTTATATGTTTCATGAAGATGTAGGGTTATAATCAAAAACTACTTCTTTATATGTTTCTAGAAGATGTAGGTCTACAAAAAAAAAAAACAAAAACCTACATATTTTTGTGTTACATAATATAAAAATTATTTATTTAAATATAACTTATATTTAAATATAAGAATTGTATAAAAATTATAAAATTTATATTTAAATATAACTTTAGTCTATTTATTTTATTTTTCTTTCTAAAAATATGATTTTAGTCTCCAATAAACTGATTTCTATGACGTGTCATAATCATTATAATAAAGAATTATAATTACAAAAACGATGAGGAATTATTACATTTGATGTATTACTTTATTGTTTTGTATTAAAAATTGAGTTACAATTTTTTTTTCCAGTTTCATTGGTTGAATACAATTTTATTACTCTAAAATTAATTATTTTTTTGTTCAAATAAACAATGTCATATCATTTATAATTATGACACATTATAAAAATAAGTCTCAAGCTAAGTTTTGGAGAAAAATCCTAAAACTAGTTAACCATGAGGATTAAAATCTCGATTGTAGAATAAGAGAACTAAAATAATCTTTTAGTTAAAATAAAAGAAAACCAAAAGTACATTTAACCGTAACAAAATATATATGATGGTTGCTTATTGTGCACTATGAGAAGTAACTTTTTTACAATTAAAAAAAATGTTGCCGTATTTTAAAAATATGGTAGTGATTTTTTTTATATTTAAATCTTCGAAAGTAAATGTTATTTAATTTGAATGAAATACATAATTTATTTCGTATTTTTTAAAATAGATCCTACGGAAAGTGATATAATACATATATATTTCACTCAATAAAAGACTGAATATTGTAAAGAGAGTAACAAAGAGAGACCATTGCTAAGTGCTATGTTTATGATTAATTAGTTGAAATAATTGAAATATATCGATTTTTCGCAATACTTGTGGCAGTTGATATGATTATATATCTCATTAATTCATTATGTTGATTTCAACATGGTTATTCTTTAAATACTTTGTTAATGCAATGATGCAACCCATGGGAATTATGTCTAACAAAAAGAGTTAGATTCTCATAATAACATGATAAATAGTGTTCGAATTCTTTCTAAAAGAGGAATCAATATTTAATATTCGATGGAGTGAACCTAAAAAATAAAAAAGAAACATTAACAATGCAATTATAAATATATTAATTGCCAAGAAACTATCCATAATTAATGTTGTCCTTACCACCTTCTTGCATGGGAGCAAGATATCCATAGTGTTCTGAAGAAACTTTATATATTATTATATTAACATATTACACAAAAATGACACTTTCATGCACACTAATTGAGAATATTCGAGGTGCAAAATAAAAGTAGGAATAATAAAATACTCCTATGAATCATGTCTTACTACTATACCAGTACTAACATAATCTTTTGATTTAGTCAAAAATAAAATAAAAAAATGTAATCTTTTGATAAAACTTTATTGCACTCACATATCATATCATATTGGTATATTGGTTATGTAAGAAATTATTTAGTAGAATATAGGTATTCTTAACAATATTCGTTACTAAAAGTATTTTTATCATCTACAATACACATTTTAAAGCATAATTACACGGTATGAAGTCTAAATCCTTCTTCTCATGTAGATTGGTAGTGTTACTTGTAACATAATCATAGGTCAAGCAACATCCACACTCAAGTATCTTCGTGAATGTTGTAGAAGTAAAATCGTAATGCATTTGGCCTCAGAAAGTAATCCAAAGTTGATGAGGGCCTCATGGCTTATCAACCATTCATAGTTGTAGAACCTCATTCTTCTGTCTTTTCAAAATAATTCATATTTATCTAATCACTTTTCCATTTCATTGCTACTTTGACTAAAAAAAAGAACTCTTTGTTAAATCTTTAATCTCACACGAAAGTTGAGGATATCCTCAACGACATCAACATTTTAGTTTTTCGTTTTTGTTTTTACATTCAGCGGTTCAAGTAGAAATATCAAGCAAAGTTTTGAAGTGTGAGGTCATCCTCTTTGATTAGGGCAGATGAAAAGAAAATATTTAATGAAACTTTATTGCACTCACTAATGTTTACTTTACTTTGGATCTTCTTTCTTACACTTTTGCTTTCTATTTCATAATCCAAAAGTTATTTATGTTTATCTTCTTATGTATTCAAAATGTATTTTTCCATATTCAAGCATTTGGATCACAAATATGTTGAATAAATTGATTGTTATAAAGAAGTATATCTATGATGCTAAATTTGTTAATAATAAAATTTAGCAACACATGAAAACTTGTACTCTCGTTTAGAGGTGTAACTTCGATTCTTCATTTTATTATTAACGGTTAATTTTTATTTATTTTTAACAAATTTTATTAATACAAGTACAAGAACCAACATCAAACTTTTTAAAGACACGAAAGTGACATACTTCACCAATTTAAAAAATAAAATTCTAATTTCTACCATTCCTACAGAAAAACCAAGATCTAGACAAATAACAACCACATATATTCCTTAATTAACTTAGAGAACGATATCTAAACCACAAAAATTCATGTGTTGGTATGGTTCTATTTTGTCGTAGATAGAATCGCCAACAAATCAATTATTTTAATTTACATGTGGTTTCCGTTTTAAGATATTTTCTCCCCCTTTCGAATTTTCTTTGATTTCTTTCTAAATAAATTTATTTATTTTTATTTGAAAAATTATTTTTCATTTATATTAATAATAATGTAAGTAAATGGTAAAAAAATTATTATTCCACTTCACCATAAGCTTTTCCATGTGACAATAGCTCCATCAAATTTTAGAAAGGCCAAAATTCATAAAAGACTAAAAAGGAAAAATATCAAGTTATAGGGTAGAATCTAAATAATATTTTTTTCATGGTTTAAAAAAGAAATAATATCAAGTTACAGTGATAGAATATGATGAAAAAAAATTTAACAACTAAAATCATATTTCTCCTAAACAGAACAAAATCATAATAAACTCTACTCTTTTTTTAGACAGTACGTCATGGTTATATTATTACAATTGCTTTTATTTTTATGATATCCATCGTATTAATTTCAAATTTAATTTTAAGATATGTATGAATTGGATAATCGAAACAATATCCTTATTATTGATAGTATGAAAATTAAAAATTATATAATTATTACTACAATTAAAATATGTAACTATTATATATTTAACATTCGTATAAAATATTATACCAAAAAAAATCATATAAAAAATTATAAATCTACTTATCTTTTTTAAAGTAAAAAAATGTCTAAATTTTTTTGTTGAGAAAATAAAAATATTAATAAACGATACTAATAATTATTTTACAACTTTAAATCATGTGTAAGTTTCAATATTCAGTATTATACAAAAGGCTTATCAAATTTTATGAGTACAAAGTGTCTTTTTCTTCATCACATCTGCATCTATGTTGGCCATATTTAAACAAGAATGACTTTGAGAATTTTTTTCTGAGTTTAAAAGTTATAGATTTGAATTTGTATATAAATTTAAAATATTATGGGTTTGAAGATGAATTTGATGGATTTTTAAATTGAAATTCATTAATTTATGAGTTTGAAGATAGATTAAATGACAAAATTTAATATTTCTTGGCACAAATTAGACCAACTTGATTAATAAAAATACAATTAAATGATCAAAACGAAAAGAAAAATAATTAAAAAACTAAAATAAAATTAAAAAAATAAATTAATCAACTAAAAAAGTAATTTAGCAAAGAAAATAAAGCATTACATGTAGTTGTAGAAAATGGTCCCCTAAACAAAGGTGTCTAGTAAACATCCCTACGTTTAGACCTCACCTAAAATTTGGGTTGAAAATATAAAAAAAAATACTTTTTTGAATCGAAAATTGGTTAGGGTTTGAGGATAATTGTCGAAAGATCCAAGTTTGGAGAAACACGTTAGAAATAAAAATGGACCCCAAATTAGGGGGAGCTTTCTAGATGTTTGCATGACTACAAACATGGTAGGTACACAAAAGAATTCATTGACAATAAAAGAATATTTTTATTATTTATTGGATTACAAAATGTACAAAGGTTTACATTTTTAAAATTCAATCCTATTTTTAAAAGGTACAAATGACATAAAATTAATTATGATTATCTTTTTTTTATTTCATGAAGTTGAGTGTCTTGGACCTTCAGTAATAGATCACTATGGTCTACTAAGATTTAGATCTTTGAAAAAGGATAAGCCAGAGCTTAGGAGACGGGGATAAAGACAAAACCAAAGTGAAAACTACTCATTTTAAAGTGTTGACTATTGGGATGAAGTAGTCTACTCAAAGAACTCAACAAAAGGTTCAAAATGTATAAATGAGGAACCAATTAGAGAACTTAGTATTAAGATAGTCGAACAAAATTAACGGATGACTACCATGATACCAAGAATATCCCATGGTGATTTGCATTGGCATAGGTTATATGGTTGTTTATAACAACCTATTTACCTCTATAGCCCGCCGTTAGACAAATGAATCAATCTTTACAGAGATCTCACCGTTAAGACAAAGGCCTTAGAAAACAAGAATTGCTCACAAACATAGCATAAAACAAGAGGATCAAGAAAGGGAAGGAGACGGTGAGATCCATTTGAAAGAAAATATAACTTGCAATTAGAGCTGTCAATTTGACAAGCCCCCTAATTATTGGCCCCAACCCACATTTTGGAGGGGCCAAAAAAATTAATAATTTAAAAGGCCCCTAAAAACAAGGCCTCCTAAACTAAAAGCCCCTAAAATTTAGTGGGCTTAGTAGGCCCATATGCCCCCTTTTTTAAAAAAAATCGATTTTCTTTTTTGAAAAATAAAGCTTTTCAGTTTTTTCACGGATAAATTTTTTTTGATTTTTTTCTCTAAACTTTTTCGATTTTTTACTATAAAATTTTTTCAATTTTTTACTATAAAAAATTTTCGATATTTTTCTATAAAAATTTCCGATTTTTTTTCGATAAAAAATTTTCATTTTTTTTGGATAAAATTTTTTTTCAAGAAAAAAATCTCAAAATTAACAAAATATTGAGGGCCTCTAGGCCCCTAGAGCCCCCTCCCTTGGGTTTTGTACCAGGCACCCCCCCAATTTGACCTGCCACCCCCCAGTATTTTTTAAAGACTAAAATACCCCTTTGTAAAACAGTATAATATTATTCTAAAAATTACCATTCAGATTTCACACCCCACCACTTTCGAAAATTTAGAAAAAAAATGTTGGATTCGAAAGTTTAAAATTTTCGAAATGAATTTTAGTAAGTTACTTGAAACTTTTGCTATTTTAAAACCTTCGAAATGCAGTTCTTTTCAAAAAAGACAAATTTTCGAAACTTTGGATAAATGCCAAATTTTCGAAATAGACAGTATTCGAATATTTGCTTGCATTTGAAAGTTTCGAAATAGAGTAATGCTTCGAAAGTTTGGCTTTTCATGAAACTTTCGAAATGAAGTTTCGAAACTTGCAAATCTTCGAAATGCATTTTGGTCTTCGAAAGTTTGCATTTTCACCAAAGTTTCGAAATGTATGTCTGCTTCAAAAAATGTTATAGATACTACAGAAAAATTCACCACTGATCAGGTATTATTATAACTACTGATGAATCATCACCGATTAAATATTTCTTATAGTTATATAGTTAATTTTTATTTGAAACGTATTTTGCAGGTATTTTCTTCTCGAGAAGCTGTATTTGAATGGGCAAAAGCGATTGGAAGACAAAATGGAATTTTAATTGTTACCATTCGATCAGATAAAGCAAACGGAATTAGGGGAAGAAAAGACAAATTGATTTTGGGATGCGAAAGAGGTGGAAGATATAAATCAGAATCAAAAAAATCAGTAACTTGCTCTCATAAGGAAAACTGTCCATTTACTCTCAGATGTGTACCATTAAGTGTCGGTGAAGGATGGAAAATTAGTGTTCGTTGTGGGACACACAATCATGAATTACTTGATACTGTAACCGGTCATTCCTATTTGGGGCGTTTAAACGAAGAAGAGAGGAAATTTGTCAATGATATGACAAAGTATAAGCTTGCACCCAGATTCATTCTAAATGCTTTGAAAGTGAGAAATGAAACCAATGTCACTATTCCCAGTCAAATATATAAAGCAAGGAGTACTTATCGATCATCATTGGAGATTGAAAAACATGCTTCAAACTAGTTTTGGTGATTTGTGTAAAAGCTGGGATGCAGTGAATATGATGTTGAAGAACCAAATATGTATCATTCAGTCTTCTTTTTAGAAAACCATCAAGGATGTTGAGCACAGGTATAATTCACAATTTTTTCAAAATCTACATTACTGTGTATCAAGAAAATGTATGAAATTAATTGATAACCAGTTGAAAAGGGTGAAGATTGTAGGCACTAACAAAACAGAATGTGGTTGTTCAATTAGAACAACTCATGGATTACCATGTGCTTGTGAGTTGGCTAAGTTGCAGATAAATGGTAATGTTATCCCTTTAGATAGCATTCATGATTTTTGGAAACAGTTAAGCATTGCACGTGAATTAGAGGATGAAGAATCTTTATCAGATTATGACTTTTCTGAAGAGTTGGAAGCAATGAAAGCGTACATGAAGACACACGATATTATAGGTCAAAGGATATTCAAAGGACATAGTAGATGTTGTGGCTGATGGAAATTGTGGGTTTCGTGCAATTGCAGCATTGCTAGGTTGGACCGAAGAATCTTGGGCTTTAGTTCGATCACACTTGGATAAAGAGATTGGTCTACATAAAGATGTTTATTCTAATGTTTTTGATGACAATGTTGAATCAGTGCGGAACTCATTGAAAATGTCAAAATTGGGTGCTCAAGGAAAAGATAAGTGGATGTCTTTACCAGACTTGGGTTACGTGATAGCAACACTATATAATGTCATATTGGTGTCGTTATGGAAATTGTGGGTTTCGTGCAATTGCAGCATTGCTAGGTTGGACCGAAGAATCTTGGGCTTTAGTTCGATCACAATTGGATAAAGAGATTGGTCTACATAAAGATGTTTATTCTAATGTTTTTGATGACAATGTTGAATCAGTGCGGAACTCATTGAAAATATCAAAATTGGGTGCTCAAGGAAAAGATAAGTGGATGTCTTTACCAGACTTGGGTTACGTGATAGCAACACTATATAATGTCATATTGGTGTCGTTGTCTCGTAATCTGAATATGACATTTTTCCCGCTAAACAAATCACCATCGAAAGAGACCTTTGGGCAGTCTTTACTAGCAATTGGATTTGTTAACGAGAATCATTGGGTACAGGTAAAATTAATGCTTGATGTTGTTTATTAAATTAATCCTAAAAAATTTATTATTCAGATAAATTAATTTGTAACATTTTTTTTATTCAGATCAAATTGAAGTCTGATTGTCCTTTGCCACCTACGTCACAAAAATGGAAAGACTTTTGTAGTGACACAGCAAAGAGTTGGGAAGTAGCTTATGCAGCACGTATGAAGCATTGGGAACGCATTGATCCATCATTTATGAGATCATCTTGTATTTCATTAAATGAAGATTAGAATATGTTGTGTATCACTGTTTATGGATTATTATAATATCTTCTTTTATCATTTTCAGTATCTTTTATTATGAATTAACTTAAAATAAA
Source organism: Cicer arietinum (assembly GCF_000331145.2). NCBI lineage: Eukaryota > Viridiplantae > Streptophyta > Magnoliopsida > Fabales > Fabaceae > Cicer > Cicer arietinum. The sequence continues at coordinate 25,735,059 of NC_021167.2, forward strand.
TGCGGATTAACATAACACATAACACAATCACTAAACATATCACATAATCCCAAAATATCTCAAATTACAGTACATAACACATAACACAAAATATATCAAATAACTAAACATCGTACATAAGACATAACTCACTTAAAATCTCATAAATTTCACTAAACGGCTCTACCAAGTTAATGCCTCTACGTACAAGCTCAGCTGTTCTACGATCTCGGTCAGAAGATGACGGACCAGCACGTGCAGCAGATGATGTACCCACATGTGCAGCAGATGATGGATGGTGAGATGGATGCTCAGAGGATGTACCCGCATGTGCAGTAGACCGAGGAATGATCAGAGGATGTGACACAGACATGTACCATGGATAATAGTCCTCAGTGACCTCTCCAGGAAAACTCGCAACATGATATAGCCTCCGAAACGCCGATACAGATAACTGCATAGTAGTCTGCCACACCCAATCTA
>NC_021167.2:25736629-25738586 GCF_000331145.2 Cicer arietinum
ATAAATAATTCAATAAATATATTTAACTCAACAAATAATTAAATCAACTTAAACAAATATTTGAATAAATAAATTTAAATAAACAATTAATTAAATAGATAAATAATTCAATAAATATATTTAACTCAACAAATAATTAAATCAACTTAAACAAATATTTGAATAAATAAATTGAAATAAACAACAATTTAAATAAACTTAATTAAATAACCTTAAATTAATAATTGAAAAAATAAATTTAAATAAACAATTAATTAAATAGATAAATCATTCAATAAATATATTTAACTCAACAAATAATTAAATCAACTTAAACAAATATTTGAATAAATATATTTAAATAAATTTAACTAAACAAATAATTATATATAAATTTAACTAAACAATTAATTATATATAAATTTAACTAAACAATTAATTAAATAAACTTAATTTAATAATTAAATATATAAATTTAAATAAACAATTAAATATATAATTGAATAAATATATTTCAATAAACACTTGAATTAAATAGACTTAAAATGCCTCAAATTGAAATATACCTCTCCTTCCCATAGCCGCCGAGCCACGTGGTGCTCATACTGTGTCAACACATGTCTCAACATAGGTCCTCCGGAGAATCCAGCATCATCAGCATGTTTCATCTGAGGCTCAGGGACATCCTCCTCCAACTGAGGCTCAGGGACATCGTCCTCCATCTGAGGCTCAGGGACATCCTCCTCCATATGAGGCTCACGGACATCCTCCTCCATCTGAGGCTCAGGGACATCATCATGGATGTCTTGACTTCGACGACGATGCCTAATTTGACGATTTGCTTCGTTTCGTCGTCTATTTGATGCTGTTGGTGGAATTCTCTCAACACCATCACCACCTCTATCACCACCTATAATATTGCGAATAGTTTGGCCGAAAGCACCTCTCATCCTAGGCACTGCAACATATAAATATATAAATATTAAAAAAAATTATAAACAATAAAAAATCAATGTAACAATATATAAATAATATATTAATAATATATAAATAACTTTCGAAACTTTCTTCTGTTTCGAATCTTACAAATGCATTTCGAAAGTTTCAAAAAATTGCAAAGTTTCGAAAATAAACTTACTTTTGCGTTTCGAATCTTTGAGATCTTCGAAGGTTGGGTTGAATCTGGATCGGATATTTGAAATTTTCGGAATGATTTGTGAAAATTGTGGGTAAAATTTTTTTTTGGTTTTTATATATGTGATAGAGGGTAAAATAGTCTTTTAATCATAACTGGGGGGGTGGCAGGTCAAATTGGGGGGTGCCTGGTACAAAACTCCCCTCCCTTAGACCCCATGAAATAATGGGCCGAAATTTTAAAAAAATTATTTTTGATAGGAGCCTAAGAATAGAGGTTTAATAAAAAAAAATTAAGAGCGCCTTATACTTGGGACTTTGTAAGATAATAATAAGTGTAAATACATTTATTATTTCCCTAAATTTGGTCAAACGTTGAATTTAGAGTACATAATTTTTTTATAAATCATAATACATTAATAATTATAATTATAATAATAATAATGGTCAATACATTTTTTTATATAAATTTAGTCAAACGAGGAATTTGTACTATATAAAAGAAATACTCCTTTGGTCTAATAATAATAATAACATTTGTAAATTACAAATAATGTGTTTTAAAATGAATTTTATTTTAATTTTTTAATATAATATTAATTACTTTTTTTTATAGTACCCTCTAATGAAATTTATCTGCATACATCTCAAGTTATTATTTTTTATAACGGAAATAAATCAATAGTTAATAAAGAAAAAATAAAATAAAAAAAGAAAAGAAAAAACAATTATGTTTCTTTAATTTTATTTATATATATATATATATATATATATATATATTTTAATCTGTATAAAATGATTAAAAATGACAGTTATTGTGAGACAATAATAAAATTGATATATA